>NW_019384371.1:642316-643712 GCF_000671375.1 Centruroides sculpturatus | reverse complement strand
GACGCACCTCCCGTCAAGGTACCCGTCCCCGTTACGTGTCTGCTTGCACAGAAGCATGTCGCGATGTGAATATCCCCATCAAATTCTTACTTGATGACACACATTTCGTGTGTTTTATGTGAGCAGTTCTGTTCGAACAGTTGGAGTAGAGAATATTGTAAGTTACTGCTAGCAAAACAATGCGAAATATGTAATTATTTTCGGTAATCCGGACACTTTTGGTAATCTGGCGTCCCTTTGGTCCCATACCTGTCGGATTATCAAGGGACAACTGTATTCTTCAATTGTATGAATATACTTTTAAAGAAAATTATAATTAAATATAGCTTTGTAAAGAGACATACATAAAAAATAACATTATTTTTATGTACGTCTCTTTACAAAGTTATATTGTAACAGTAAGTATTCATGCAATTTAAAATGAAAAAAAATTAATTTATTCGGTTTATTTAAGCGAGAGCTGCAGCTTTTTCCTGTCATAGCGATGGCCACCAACGACGGGGCTACTTCAAAGAACTTGGTTTAAGTGGTTAGCTCTGCTTATATCTAAATTAACTAACAGTTCTGGAAATAAAAGTCAGGTAGAGTTCTGGGTAGTGTAACTGACAATGCCACTGCAAAGTAATCAGGAGTTGTGGGTTGTCTCATTCTGGACAATTCTTTCTCAATATTTTAAATTCAGGGCTGTGGAGTCGCGTAAAAATCTACCGACTCCGACTCCGCCTTTTCTTTACCATACGACTCCGACCAGGGGCGGACTTGTTACCGAAAGAAACCCGGAAATTCTGATGTTATCACGTGACCTCAGAATAAAAGATTCAATAAATAGAGTTGTAATAAAGATAGAGCGTAGAAACTTTTTATTCCAAAGCTAAAAGACTTCTCTAAGTAATATATAAATACAGTAGATCCCCCTATAAAACCGTTTCCTATAGTTATGATTCCTATAAAAATTGTGGCATTATCCGTAAACAACGGTAAAAATAACTCCTATAATACGTAAAACGTCATCGGGCAGCCGAACTACTTACCCGCCGTCCGTAGCGCCACGCTACGGAGAGATTTCTATCGTCTGGACAGTATTATATAAATTATATATAAATTAGGTACTGTACATATAATTATATATTAATTATATATAAATTAGGTACTGTATATATAATTATATATTAACTTAATTTATTGTAACTTTATTATAATTAAATATATATTTTTCGCCGTCTAGCGTCACGCTACGGCGAGTTAGGCGACCTATCGTCTGTTTAGTACTGTAATTTTATACATTTCTTGTGAAAGAAACATTTCTTATTTAACGGCCATAAAAATTATTTATATTAATGATGTCTCCAAAGGTCAACGAAGTTTTCGCAGAAAAATAATATCAGAAATCGCGGCC
>NW_019384371.1:633032-633854 GCF_000671375.1 Centruroides sculpturatus | reverse complement strand
CAAAAAAATATACGTATTTTGGAAATGTTGAGTCGAATTAGTCTAGAATCGATTAATTTTATGAAAGAAAACCTTTCAAACAGCCGTAGTCCGTAAACTATGATTCCTACAAAATTGATTCATAAAGAACGGAACGTATCTACCGTCTTATAGGGGGATCTACTGTATGTATTCGATCATTTTTACTTTTCCGGTTGTTATAATATATATAACAGAGGAAAAGTGTAGCGCTCGGTCAAAAATTGACCCCTCCAAAATTTTTTCATTTTTGGACTCGGGACATCTTGAAATTTCGAGATATGCAAAAGATTCGAGGTTTTTTCTATATGTGTGGATGTTAGACTGTGTGGGGGCATGATTTTGTTTACCCTGTTTGAAGCCTAATAATTTCTGGGGTCAGAGTGGTCAGAATCGGAGTCAGATGGCTTAACACAGGAGTTAGTTATTAAGCGTTAAAGTGGTTGAACTAAATCGTGTCCCCATATACATTCTAACATCCTAGGCGAGAACATCTTAATGGGTTTTACTGTACTATTATAAAATGGCTAAAAAGCTTACTTTGAGGGTAGAGACGAGTTTTATTTTAGTTTTTTTAAATTTTGAATGCTAATAACGAGTAAAATATTCATTAAGAGATATGACACATGATCACTTTTAGGTCTTCACCCTGTCAGCCTTTAATTAAGAACCAAAATTTAATAGTATTAATGCCCCTTTATACGCAAGCTACAGTGCCACATTTCGTTTCTTAAACTTTACCCATTCTGAGATATTGTTTAATATCTCAGAACAGAAAATAAAGAAATTAAACAAATTAGACGT
>NW_019384371.1:596981-625801 GCF_000671375.1 Centruroides sculpturatus | reverse complement strand
TTGGAGTGTCGGAGCGCTCTTGTGCGGTCCGACGGGAAAGTGGTGGGTCAAACAACCGGACACGACCAGAAACACCGGATATGACAGAAATTGGAGTGTCGGAGCGCTCTTGTGCGGTTCCACGGCGAGCACTTTGAAACGTTTAAATTTTTTTAGTGCACAAAACTTATTTAGTTATTATTCGTGTCTGTATTCATAAATCATAAGCAACCCGGAAAATACAATCTGAAACGAGAAAATACACTATTAAATTATAATTATGTTTTGACATTTTATTTATGTTTAGAATGGTATTTCATATTTAATACATAAAAAAATTCTCTAGAAAGATTCTTTAAGACAATACATACAAATTTATTTTTATTTTTAATTTATCTCTTTTAAAAGCACATTTTAGGAATTAGCAAATTTCATTGAAATAAAGACACATTTGTATGTATTGTCTTGAAACATTTTTTAATTTAATTAATTAAAGGATTTTTTATGTATTGATAAATTTGTCCTGGCCATATTTTTATATTAAATTTCATATATACTTTAAATTATCCGTACGCTTTAAAATAGGTTCAATGTGGATGTGTTTAAATTAAAACAATCAGTTAAAATAAAAATTATTAGGCTTACTGTTATTTTTGTTTTTGTAAATGTGTAGACTCCCATTCCCAAGGCCCTATAATTAGTGGCTCAATTTAGTAAACTCTAGGTCACAGCTATGAGTTTTGTCCTTTGTAACTTTTTTCTCTCAAGATAAAAACAAAAGTGTAAATAACTTTTGCTTTGCCTGTCTAATCTATCATTCCCTTATTCGAAGTTTTTAACCTCCGAACTTCCTTATTGCCTTTCCTGCATACTTTGCAAGGTATGTAGAATTGGTGAAGAATTTTACAAGGTGAAGAATTTTACAATCCATTAGACTAACCTCTTCTAACCCGTCTCTAGTGCTTTATATAATACGTGCGAGTGATCGGGAATCTGGTGTTTCCATTTTCCAAGAACTCCAGTAACAGTATTGCTTAAAAACCGAATAGGCGTGTAAAGGCTGGTTTACACGATACGACGACCACCGAAATTTTGTCGCCCGAAACTGCAATACACATTAATTTGTTTCATTTGAACAGACTCTCCGGTGCGTTTTTTTATTCCTTTGCGTATACTATGCGCATGCGGCATCGGTTTGTAAATGGCTGCGGAACGTTTTCCTATATTTCGGCCGGATTGCGCTTCTTCAGACGGCAAAATCGGCTGCTTGTGCTAGTAATTTACAGTAGAAAACAACATGGCGTCCTCCGTGATGCAGATAGTTTTGTTTCATCGTCCGTTATGCGGTTTTATGAATGAAAGTATAGAGGTTATGAAAGAGCATGTTAATGCACAGACAAAAACGCGTGTTTTTAAATCATAGGTCTTGCCATCGAGGTAATATTGATAGGTGCGGGCGCTGCCATCTTGTCTTTCTTTCACCGTTCCCAAATGTCTGCAGCACAGACAGCAGCGCACGGCCATGGTGGCGACCGCTATTAACAAATGCACCTTTGTTGGTGACTTTAGTTCGACGAGTCGCAGAAAATCTAATGTTAGATTTTTCGGTCGTTGTCGCATCGTCAAACCAATCAAAGACGAAATTTGAATTTAGTGTTACATTACGTTCTTACTGCTCTCGAGAGAAATGAATGTTATTGCGCTTGCCCACAAGTCAGAACAATTTAAAAGTGGTATTCCAGCGCATCGTGTAAACATGAGTCGTCGACATCTCTTTTAGACGTATTTTTGGGTGTGACAAAATGTTGCAGGTAGCCTATCGCGTAAAGCGATCTTAAAATGAGTTCGTGCTTTGGTCCACCAGACCAATCACACTGATTCTACGTCACGTTTCCATAGCAAACCAACTAGTCAGTTAACTTGGTGCTCGAGGTCCATAAATCTTTAATCCGCTACTGGGTGAGAGAGAGAGAGAGAGCGCGTAGTTAAACATAAAACATTTAACAGAGTAACTTCCTAAACAATTCTTTTTTCCTTTTTCTCTTCCACCCTGTCGGTACTAACAAGAGGGGCATTTTAATCATACCCACTACAGGTTCGTCTATGCCTACAATGGGGCAGATGGATGGCGAGGGACGAAATTCGGCGTATCCGGGATGGACCACTCCCGAAAATATCCAGGAATTTGGGTGGTGGTCTATTCCGGATATGTCGTCCCCGGGACCCCAAAACGGTAGGCTGACACCTTACCCGCCTCGACCATTCGTCTACAATAGGGTTTCTTAAACTATGGGCCACGACCATATGGTTAGCCCACCAGTGGTCTAGTGGATAAAAACATCGAACACTGGTCGTGGGTTCGCGCCTGGCCAATGGACCAGTCACGTGGAGTTTTTCTGGTTCTCTTCACGTTTATGGAAAACTGGCCCCTATCATGTTCTCGTTCGCGACATGTGTAAAACATTTACTAGCGGACGAGTTCATCTATCCTTGAATGATGTCATTTCAAGTTGCAGTTTTCGGTTGATCCCGTCTGTCAAAGAAACGTCTCCTTTTTGAAAACGCCTATTTCAGTTAGTGATATGTTATGCCAATCTTACCATAACCACAATTATTCGTTGAATTTTGGTTGGTCCCGCTTAGGCAATGAAAAAATAAATGCACGACAGCTCTACGTTCTTCCTTTGTGAAACCCAATTCTACGCTCGGGCGAAAATGTCCTTAACACACACGCAGTTCATTAAAATATTTTTAATGCCTTTTTATTTAATATTTGATCTATATTTTATTAATGTGTAGAAATTTTAATTAATTGAATAGCTTGTTCTTAAATTATAAATTGTAATTTGCAGGTCTACAAGGTTTCTACAATCTGGTGAAATGTCTTTTCACCAAACATANGGAAGGTAGCTCAACCATTTATTTATAGCCAAACTGATTTGTTTCAGCGGGACAAACTTGGAGACAATTATTTGTTTGGGTTTATCAGAGGAAGGTTATTGAATACAATATCGATTGCATCAAAGCATCCCAGAGTCCCGGGTGTAAGATTACATATCTGATTCACTTTGATGATAATAATTTGTGAGAATTTTTTACTTTATCTCAGGGGGAAAGTGTCCCGTTTGCCTGCCTCTGAGATCCAAATGATGATGATATAAGAGTTGTTATATTGCAATTGATAAAAGGAAAAGAAGTGACAATTGCTTACAGTAATTGCGCTTTGCAAGGAGCAAAGAAAAGTTTTAGTACTGTTGAAAAAGATTACATAGCAATTATTTAATATGAAGAAATCTTGATCTTACAATAAGATTCGCTTATACCTGTACTCTTAACCTTAGCTTCATGGGTGACCTGTGTGCCGGACATTGTTTACTCGCAACGCTATAATTAAAAGACCATCAAACAGCTTCAAAACAAAACCGAATTACTGGGAGGATTTATAACGACGTAATGTACTGTACGCGAATTGACGAGCGGAATGAGGAACAAACAGCCAAGGAGGCAGCATTTAAGTCGACTTTGTGCTCGCTTATAATAGCACCCTAAGATTAAAAAAAATCCAAAAACGATGCGCATTAGAATCGAGAAAATAAATACTAACACGTATTTTATTATAAATTATTTTTTATTGTGGGCCTGGGCCATCTACGCGATTTTATCACGTTTATCTGAATAACAAATATTTTGCCAAATTCGAGATTAAAAAATTTGTTGAAAAGAACCTTTTTTAAAAAGAAGCAATTAAAATCCTTGCAATATCACATCTATGACGTAGAATACGTGACGTAACGCGTGACGCATTGCAACGTTCGACGGATTCAAATTCGTTCCATTTCGTATTCTCTGGCGCCATCTTGAAATAGAAAGTTTTCCGGAATTTGCGAGTTCTTTTTCCCTCCATTTTGACATTTTTGGTACGAAGTTTGATAACGAAAGGTTGCGTAACATAGGTAACTTAATATTTTTCGATTAATAATTTATCAAAGTTAAATAACTTAATTTAAATTAGATACGCTATAAATCTAGATTTGCTGCCTGTAAGGATACGAAATACATTTTTATAATTTTATTTATTACAAATTTCTTAGCGATATTTTAGAAAAAGAAGATTATTTTAGCATTTTAAACAAAGCATTTGCAATTAGTTAATATTCTGACGTAGAACTTATGACGTAACGCGTGACGCATTAATTGTAACGTTCGGCAGATTCGAATTCGTTCCATTTCGTATTCTCCGGCGCCATCTTGAAATAGAAAGTTTCCTGGAAATTGTAAGTTATTTTTCTGGTTTGAGATTTAAATTTTCATTTAAAATATTTAAGATTGTTTTCATTTAACATGGAATTAAATTAATTTATCAGATTATAAATAATATTCATTTGGATATTATCTTGTATTCTTTTCAATAAATGCGCTGTATTAGAAAATTATTTTAATATTTAATTAATTAATCAATCATTTGGATATTTTCTATTCTTATTAATTAAATTCTTAAATTATTCTAGGAAGGAGTATCATTCTCAAATGTTAAAATCAATTTTCCAAAGAGACGTGGAAACATTTTAAAAACTTCTTGTGCTCAAAACAATTAATTAACAAGCAGCAAAACAACAGACAGGTAAGGCGTTTTAATTTTCATTCTACAATGTTATGATACATTGATGCAGTAAAGCATGATATATAAAAGTTAGAATCTTTATTGCCCAGTCTATGGGTTTATTATTATAGAATGATGCTTGGAAAGTAATGTTATTCATTCACGCGTTTCGCTATTCGGGCGAGAGATAATCTTCTAGAGTCCTCTCTGTCCAATGAACATACATTAGTCTAATAACATAAACTGTACAACTATCAGTTATACTTCTACCGACGCGTATAATCCATTCAGTAGGACAGTAATTCCATATACTTATCGAAAGTTATCTGTTGGTGTACTTTTAAGGTTTTCTCGTCTTTCGTTTAGGGATATAATGGCAGTTAATCGCCTAATTAATCCGGTTGCGATTTTACAAAATAATTGAGATAAATTCAACCGGTAAAATCCATTTTATTCGGTTGGTAAACTGGAGATCTTGGATTAATTTCGTAGATTTGCTGCCTCCATTTTTCGTATTATCCATATCATTGCAATAAATGTTTTCAAATCAGTTATAAATGGGATTTTTTGAATAAAGAGCAACATTTAAATAAATTTAAATAATTGAAGTAAAAATTTCGTTTAATTTTCTAATATTAAGATCGGGGGGAAATAAGAGGGCTTTCTTTTCTCCGATCGTATGAGATAAGGCTGGGCCGACAATAAGAGGAAGTAATCGGCGACACACAAGACTCGACATATTCGGAAAAGACCGGCCAAAAAACATATTCCAAATTTAATCCCCCAACTTAGATTCCGGGACCCTCAGCAATTGATCGCACAATATCTAATTAAAGCGTTAGACAATATCCTAAAATATATGAATACTGTACAGTATATGTACTTCAATTCAATATTCAATTTTTAATTAATATGTNATCATGTTCTCGTTCGCGACATGTGTAAAACATTTACTAGCGGACGAGTTCATCTATCCTTGAATGATGTCATTTCAAGTTGCAGTTTTCGGTTGATCCCGTCTGTCAAAGAAACGTCTCCTTTTTGAAAACGCCTATTTCAGTTAGTGATATGTTATGCCAATCTTACCATAACCACAATTATTCGTTGAATTTTGGTTGGTCCCGCTTAGGCAATGAAAAAATAAATGCACGACAGCTCTACGTTCTTCCTTTGTGAAACCCAATTCTACGCTCGGGCGAAAATGTCCTTAACACACACGCAGTTCATTAAAATATTTTTAATGCCTTTTTATTTAATATTTGATCTATATTTTATTAATGTGTAGAAATTTTAATTAATTGAATAGCTTGTTCTTAAATTATAAATTGTAATTTGCAGGTCTACAAGGTTTCTACAATCTGGTGAAATGTCTTTTCACCAAACATAACATGCAAGTAGAATATAAAATTACTTATTAAAAAATTATTTTAAAAAAATACTTTTAATTACATTTTTATCATAAGTGAAGCAATCATTGGCTATAATTACCAAATACATAAAAATTTGAAAAAAAAAAAATGTTAACACAAAAAATGTAAATATAATTGGTAAGAGATTTTTTCTTTAGAAATTAGTGTTTCTGTAGAAATTTTTAAGAATTTTAAAATATTTCAAGTTATTTTGTTTAATTTCTAAAAATATTCCATATATTATAAATTCAATGATTTGAAACAGGACAAAATGATCATAAAATAATAAACTTTCATTTATATTCTTTTACATTAAATCAAGTTATCAGACAAACACAAACTTATTTAAAAAAGACAATCAAGACATTGTTTTGTAATTTATTTGTAAATACTTGAATTTGTAAAAAGTTTTTTTTTACAATTGTTTTCAAATAAATTAGTGTACACTGACATTGCAGAGTAGAAAACTATTAAATTCTTGGAAATTTGCTTTGAATTTTTTTTTAGAATTATTACTATTATTTAATAAAAATTTGTATCACACATGAAAAAAATGTAATTTCAAAAATAATTTATTAGGTGATGTTGTTTAAGTGGAATGCTGAAAATTTTTATTTTCTTTAGTCAATAATTTTTATTTTTTGTTATTTATTTTGAAAAAATTAATAATTTTTTACTTTATTCTTGACAAAAAAAATTTTTTAAACCAGAATATTTTTACACAAAGCAGCTTACTTTGACTTAACTATTTTTTTCCCATTATCTCATTTTACATAATATCTGGTTTAAATCATTTTTATTATTACATTTTGTTATATGACAATTTTTACTTTAATATGAAATATAACACTGAATGATAAATCACCAACACTGCCCTTCTATATAAAAAGATGAATGAATACATAGAAGACACAAATGGATACTATTAATTTTGATGGTAATTGTGCTACTGCATCACAGAGACATTCGATCAATATATATATAGATATATATACATGCACACGTACACGCACATCTACAATACACACGGACTTATGAGGCTATCAGTTTGTTTCTTTACGAAGTAGATTTAAGTATTGTAAAAATTTTGTGCTTTTGTATCGAAGACCAAAATCAAATTTCTACATTTGCTTCATTTTATGTATTTATAAATATATATTTTATTGCTGTTTTTTCTTCTTTCTTCCTCTTCCGTCTGGAGTACCGTCCGCTTTTCTTTTTTGTGTACTCTGAAAAAAATTAAATAATTGAAATATTTAGATCGCATATATTCATAAAAAAGTGACTACATAAAAACAAATAATAAATACATAATTTTACTTAAATCAACTTAGTGATTTGCTTTCTTAAGTATCTAAATCTTATATTCCATTTCATTCTGTACATTAATGTGAAACTTCATCATACTACTGTTATTATTTAGCAAATGATTGATTTTTTAAATTTTCTGTTTCTTTTGGATCACCTGTATACACATATTTTAGATCTTAATTTTGTAAATTGCTATCTACTGCTGCATTTTCCAATATTTTTATATATAATCTATTTGAAAACTTATTTTATTGAAAATCATTTATCCTATTACTACATGATTATCTATTTGTGATATAATAAAAGTATCTTATTATTGTTCAAGTGATGATAATTTTAAACAATAAAATTCTGTATTTTTTCCAAAATGTGCAAACATTTATATGGGGAGAAAGAAGTAATTTGATGAAATCTTTAAATTGGAGGGTTCACACTTAGCCAGACGACATCCTCATTTCCTTCAAATGTATTTACTTTCATTCTCTCATTATGTCTGGAGCAAATAAGATCGTATGAAATTACTTTCCCACCTTATGCAAAATTCAGCATCTTGTTTAAAAAAAAAAAAAACTGATTTAATTCCAAAAGAATATGAATTTCTTGTGTATTTTGTGTTTCAAGTAATATATTGCTATTATTCAAATTATTATTATCTAATAAGATGGCATTTTTATTTACTTTTGGAATTCCTGGTTTTGGTCCTCTCTTCTTTCTTTCAGCTTTTTCTTTTTCTTCTAATTCTTGATTTTCTCTTTCAATGAGAGTTATTAATGTATTACATCGTCTCTGCAATTCCTAATTAAAAAAATAATTCAAATAAGAATTATTTTTAATTAAAATTTTTAATAAACATTAAATCACTTACTGCTGCTGTTCTAGATTTAATGAACCAATCGAATCGAAATTGAGGTGCCTGACGAATTGCTGCTCTTAATTCATCATAAACATTTTCTTTATCAAATCCAAGTTTATGAAGCATACAGACTAAAAATCTGTCCTCTTCTTCAGTATAATTCTTTCCCTTGTTTGTGCCATATGCTATTCTTAACTGATGAAAAGGTGCACGATATCTAGCCATCTAAAAATAAATATAAATAATAAAGATCAATATTTTTAATCATTATAACAGAATATTTAAAGTTATGGATATCAACTGAAATTTTAGAATTACTTATTAATTATTATTATTACTTTTTAGAATTACTTTAGAATGCAACTTGAAATGACATCATTCAATGACATCAATCATCAATGACACATGTCGCAAACGAGAACATGATAGGGGCCAGATATATTGAAAATATTTTATAATTCAATTAAAAATTTATCAAGTTTTAGAAAATAAAAAAAAATACAAAAATCTGAATGAAATATTAAATGACTTACTTTTTGTAGAATTTTGATTTTAATTTTTCATAAATAATAAAATTAAAAATTAGCTTTTATAAAATGTAATTATCAATTCTGTACAGAAATATGATAACAATTTCAATCCTAATGAATAATAGCAGAAATTTAAGTTTCAAATACTAAACATTAATTCTGATTTTAGATTCTGCTATATTCAGATCCATTAAAAAAAATAAACAGAATTATTGTGACATCATTGTCACAGTGCTGAGCTGCAGTTTTAATCATATTTTAATTTATTTAATTTAAAATATATACTCCTGATTTCAGTAGTGTATTACCACTGTATATAAAATTTTTCCTGAAAACAGAAGATCTATCTAATTCCATTCTGGGGAAAATTTTGAATTAAAATCATGTGACTTCCAATCCAGACTGAAAGTTCATATATAGTTAACATTTAAGTATTCTGTATTTGGTCTTAACTTTCATCCAGCTAACTCTGTTCTTGAGATTAACAAAGGATAAACAAACAGTGCCAATGGAAATTTATAGGTTTGCAATTTGAAAATTGCAGCCCAATTATTTTCTGTTATACTCACCTATCATTAACTTCATTAAGAATCTGTTATTCAATGTACTGAAAAACATACATACATACATACATACATTCTTATAATATTTACTTTATTAACCATGCCAATATGAGTCAAAAAGAGTTTGTTTCTGTTTTTTTACATTTTTCCTTAAAATAATTTTGTACTTATTTTGACACTTGAAAAAGTATTATACATTTTTATTGTAATATCTACAAATAAGAATGGGCACCTTAAAATTCATTCAACAGAGAAATAAGACTATCTGGATTTTCCTTTATAGTATGTATTGTTATCGCCATGAAAATGAAAAATTATTAATTCTAAATAATTTTGGCTATTTAAAACTATAAAAATATCTTTAGCCAATTCTTAATATTATACTATAAATATAATAATAATACTGATAAACTGATATTAAAATATTACCTTTGCATCAAGAGCCTTTTTAATACTTGCTCTTCTTTGGATTCGTGCTTCACCCCTTTCAATTTGTGCCATTATCCTTTCAATATCTTGCAATTCATGACACCTTTCCCAAAAAACAGCTGAGTATTCCATAACCTTAAGAAAAATTTATTTATCACATTAATGCAATAATTATTATTAATTATAACAAATATTGTTATGATTTATTATTATTACTAAAAAATTAATAATTATAACAACACTTGCAAATTTTGAAATGTCAAATTCTATAAACACCTAAAAAACATTTCCTTTCTCAAAATTTCAACACTAAATATAACTTCTACAATGATTTATAGAATAATAAAGGTTCCTGTCAATAATAAACTGTTAATAATTATACTCAATTTTTATATTTATAAAATTCAAAACAATTTGACAGTAATTTTAAGTTGATAAAAAAATATTCATTATTTTTAATTTCAAATATGAAGTATTTTGAAATGATTATCTTTATATTCCAAGGGCTTTACCCCAGGGAATAAAGGTACTGTTGGAAATATACCCTGGGAAATACATTGAAATATTACACTGTAAAGATTATGGAGTTTTAAATGGCAAATAAGGAGTTTAAAATTCTACCTTGATGCATGGGAAGCAGATCAGGTCTGACAAGCTAACACACTAATTATGCCAATATAAAATGGACTTATACATGTTATTAGACTGTAATTTTTGACACATTATATTCTTTTGTATTTTCACAACTTTAAATACACTAGTGTCCTAAACTTTTTTTCAGTACTGTGTGTGCTATTCAACAATTATTTTTGAAAACAAATTCTATAATTTCAATAAATTGATAAATTCAAAAATTTGAATTTTGGCAAACTAAATGATTTTAAATAAAATTCTTGTCTTTATATAGTAGTATAAAAATTTAAAAATCATAACACTAATTTAAATTCAACTTATTTTCAATATACTTTAGATCTACTATGGCTTTTCTATATCCAAATTTACTCACTCCTTTCAAATGTCTTCAAAGAATTTTTGAAAACATTTTCCATTTGAAATATTACAAATCAAAAAATGACATGAGATGGTATCTGATTAAAATGTCTTGTAATATCTGTTACAATTCTAAAAAATTCTATTCTATCATATCAGTTTCCTAAAATATTTTAAATATGAGTATACTATCTGATATAATCTTTTACAACTTTAATTTTGTATAATGTAATTTTTATGTAAGTAAACCATTTCATCCAATTTATTTGGTAATTCAGAAAAATAATTTTAATTTTCAATAAAAATGTATTTAAATATATAGCAAGCTCTTTTCAATTTTGATTTCTGCTTATTAATTTAAGAATTCAAACAAAAAAGTTAATTTCTTTTTTTACTTCGAAAAAATACAACTGTATCAAGACTCCAATACTGTATTTTTTCAGTAGTTTTTCTGCCCAACAAGCTATTGCAATTTTCAAAATGATTAAAATATTAAGTAAAAAATTCTTATGTTTATTTACCAATTTAAAAAGAACAGTGAATTTTTAAAGTTCTTAACATAATATATTTTTGTTTTAAACAAATTCCTTTTGCAACAGTTACTTTAATTGTTTGAATAGCTTTTATAGCTTACCTCTTCTGGTGATTTTCCTTCAACTTCCCTAGCAATGCTTTCAATATCATCTCGCCCATATTTTTCATTTGCTTTTATAAACTGATTAAAATCTCTTCTTGTCCAATTAGTAAAACCCTAAAATATATATATATATACATGGAATAAATTGATAAAATATTTGATAAAACAATGATAAAATATGTATTAACCTCTGTAAGCAATTTCTCTTTTTCTGCAACTTCATCTTCTACAAGTGGTTCTGCTTCATCAATTTTCTGCTGTTCTTCCTTTTGTATACGACCAGCATCTGGTCCAAGATCTATATTTTTAGGAACCTTATTGAAAAATTAAAGATACACAATTTAATAAAATATATATTTCAGAAATCAATGTAGTAAAAATTATTATTACATTATTAATTACACAATATATATTCATTGACAAAAAAGTTACGCACCCAGATAGAAATGTCTGAATACTGCAAAACTTGGCATACAGCTATGTCTCAGACAGGTATGTAAATGGTTACAGTTGATCGATTACAGTGGTCCAATTGCATGCCAGGTATGGCAACCAGAGTGCCTTAAAAATATCGCTACTCCAGTATCCTGTAAAGGCTTGCAAAGATTCACTGTATTCACAATTTTCAGTGTAACTGTTGTTTTGAGGTTTCAAATGCCAGACATGCTTATGCAATGCAATCAAAGACATTATGCACAGTTGATGGGAATTTGAAAAAGACTGTGTGTCATCAGGCAGAAGGAAGCAGGAGGGCCATTTTTCTAGATTGTCTGTGTTGTTCTTATCTAACTTTAAGGAAGTGTTTAGGCAGGGGATATGCAAATGCACATATATATGGCCTTGCACACTCAAGGTCATGTATGTGAGAGAAAAACCTCACACAGTTCCCCACCCATCAAAAATGGGTAGGGAACTGTGTGCTTTTTGATGGCATTCAGTTACTTCCTCTTTAAGGATTTTAACTGAACAAAAAAACGTTAAACTATGCCATTTTATCATTTAAAAAATTCTGGTAATCATGTTGCTAAGTTAGTGAATGGTAATATAAAAATCAGTCCTGTGAAATTTCCACTACTGTATGTTCCACTAAATTTAGTGGAACATACAGTAGTTTTGGTGAGAAATTTCACAGGACTGATTTTTATATTTAAACATTATTGTTGTAAGATATTGTACATTTCTGAATAGCCTAAGATGATGAGCCTAACAATCTTCAATATTGTGCCCAAGCTTAGTGTTCAAACTCAGGCTTGATATCATGTTTAATGGGAAGGTGTTCAAATTTAGTGGAAACTGGATTTTGAACTAATGTAAGCTTGTCTACAACCTGGCAACAGTGCCAGTAATACCTGAAAGTCAAGTGTTGGATTGTTGGACATGCCAAACTAGTAAATGGCCAGATTACTGAAATTGAACTGTATTCTTTTTTGAATGCATATTAATTTGACTAAATTTTGAGAGTCATGTTCAAAAGTTTAAGTACATTTTGAAGCTATAATCATATAGAATACATTTTAAACTTTTGTTGAAAATTCAAAATTTGTGGGAAATATTATGATCACAAATTTTCTGTACTACATTCTTTGAAATTTATTTATAATATAGATCTACTCAAAAGCATTAAGCTGAATTTAAGTTCCTGCATATAGCATCCAGTGCTTATTAACTGATGTCATTTTGATGCATCTCAGGTATTAATAAGTCTTGAAAACAAAAGCTACTATCTGGCAATGTTCCAAAACTTACTATATTAGTCTTTTATGATACAATATTAAAATTCAATGTTACATTCTTTTGAGTTATTTCAGTAAAGACAACAAGAACCACACATTTTTGTTTAAATTGTTACCAATTTCAACTGACTAAACATTGGCAGGAAATAACCTAATAATAGACATTGCAGATAACTATCTATATTTATATTTACTATCAGAGTACTGATCATGTAAAATTACATTATTCATGTCTTACTGGTGAGAGAACAATGCTCAGCTTAGGGAAATTAAAAAGGGGTGGTCATTGACACTGCCTACTGGCAGACAGCCATTTGAATTATTATTAGAAACCTTGATTCAGGCCTGATGTAGAACCATGGGGACCGCCCACAATCCTACACCACACTTCCAGCAAGGTTTCTAGTTATTCTAGATCAAGATTAGAGGTTTCAAAATTTATCCTTTTGCAATTTGATAAATGCACTCAGTTTTCTTAGTTAAATGAATAATTTTATTTGTACAAATAATCTGACTAGTGGCAAGTGAAAGCCCTAAAATATATTCTAATATATTTAAGCAACTATTCCTAAGCCTTATTTATTACTTACTAGCTAAGATACTACAGTTTGCTTGAAAAAGTTATACATAAGTTAATGTAGTCTTATAAAAATAAACATACAAAAATCTATACAAGGAAAATGAAATATTTGCTCATAATAGATCAGACCAAAAATAATTTCATGTTGAAAAAATTCTAGGAATCCAATGAGTGACACAGGTGTGAACAGCAATGGTCATATGTTTTGCTCAAACAATAGATTGACCAATCAAATTTCATTTGACCACTTTTCACTGATGTCCACTTTCATCTACTAATTATCTTAGCATTGGCCTACTGAATTTGAATTTTATGGTTCACTTCATACCAACGAGACCCCAGACAAAATTTCTTATCCATGCAAAAGACCTGATAACAACCTGGTGTAAACTATTTACTCTTGCAAGTGATATAATTCTATCAAAGCTTATGAAATTGAATGATTTTGAAAATGGAAAGTAGACTACCTTCCTCCCAGGACTATCCTAAATACAATTTCTATGTACAAAGTTTCATTTAAATCTGGTTCAGCTGTTTTCACATGATACTCAAACAGAGGCACAGATGTGAGTTTGATTTTATGTATATAGATTATAGGAAACTTAACTTTAATCAAAAATTATCTACCACCATTTTGTTAAATTGGGAATCATATAATTTCAGATTACAAGCTCTGATTTTACACAGTTCTGCTTAGTTTAAAGGAAATGGTAAGATCTGATGAACATAACTGAATTTCTTATATAAGGATGAATTTTCTGGAGTTAATAACTTACACTGCTAATCAGTAAGGGTTTTTACAATACCTGATAATAGATGACTACTAAAAAAAAATGAATCAAAGCACATATAAATAACAAAACTATTAAAAGTGACTATAACAGATACAAGAAACACATTAGCTTCTCTTGTGCTTAAGGAAGAAATGAATTATTATGTTTATTTATGTATGTACTGGTATATAAATAAAAAATTTGAACTATGTAGTTATTAAATTTGTTCATTATATTGATTGTAATGGTATTTTATAGTGTAAATAAACTTGTAGCTTTTCTAGTTTTATTAAATGAGTGTTTTTGTTAATTATATTTATTTATATATAGAACCAATACATTTATATTAACTATAATATCAAATAATTTTTTAAAATGAATATTTAATACCTTATAACCAATAGTTTTTCTATAATAGTAAATTTCTTTATCCAGTAATTCAAAAAGTCTTGGAGGAAAAAACTGAAAGTCTTGTATATTAGGTTGTTTTGGTGGTCTTGGAGCCTGTTATATTTTAAAAGCATTAGTATACATTATAAATTTAAAGCATTAGTATTAACAAATAAAAATAAAATTTTGTTATAAAAAAATAAAATAAATCAAGACATTATATAATACATTGATGATAATCTAGTTAATGACATTGAAAAGTCAGTAATGAAGTTTTACTCAATAATTAAATAAAATTTAATTAAATATTTGCACAAAAATTTTGACATCATAATTTAAAATTATTAAAAAGTTAACAATGTTTAAGTAATTATAGTCTAATTTGTCATCTCTTCCAGATTAAAAAGTTTCAAAAGATCATAATGTTATAATGATATAATTATTTTTAATCAGTTTGACAATCATGTTCTATTAGAACATAATTACCAAACAGCAATTGACAATTGATTAAATTCACTAAAATAATAAAAAAAAGTATGTAGGAATAAAATTCAACAGGACTATAAAAGCTTATTAATGTAATTGCTTCCATCCATCAATATAAGACAAACTCATTCGGGTACAATTTACATTTTCATGAGATGAAATAATGATTTGAACAAAACAAAAAAAAAAAAAATTAATAAGATAATCAATCTTCTGCTTTGTATGATGACAAAACTCCATGGTTTCCAATCCAAAGATAATAAGAGAAAGATAGAATAACTGAAATACTGGACATTTATATTCCTACTAATAATATAAAATGATAAAGGTATAGGACAGTCAGCAGTTCATGATCATCTAAAAACAAACAGATTTATCTAATTACATTAATAAATATATTTTATTAAAAAGCCTTAAAACATCATTATATAATTTGTATAAAGTAAAAGAATGATTTCTATAAACGTAATACAATACTAAAGTTTTTACAATTTTTATTGCAAAAATGAAAATATTGTCATAGTTTTTTTCTCACCTTAGGAGCCTTTGGTTCACTAACACGAAGAGCTTCCCTAAAATATGCATCAACTGCATAGTTAGCTTTTCTTTCTCGTTTTGGAGGTTCGATCCAATGACCTAGTCCAGAAGTCTGTGAAAAGATTTTCATTTTAAACAAAAAATTTATAATAAGATAAAAATAATAAATTTTATGAAATCTACAATAAAAATATAAATTTACTATTGTAGAAAGTATATACAGTCAAACTTCCATATTATGAATTCTATATGGTGAATTTCTCCACATAATGAATTTTTGCATTGTACACTGCTCTTTCAGCCAAAAATATATGTTAAATTGCTTCTAAATAATGAAGTTAAATTTCTATATAACACATTATTTTTTAATTGTAAAAACTATTGATCATTAAAAGTCAATTACTCCATTTGGATCAAGTTTGAATTTAGGTTCAATTTCAGGTTGAATCAAATTTTCTCTTGGATCAAAAACAAAAATTCAAGATAAAGATATGATTAAAAAATATACATAATTAGAAGATGATATGCAATTTTACAAGATCCCAACATCAAAAAGATTTTAAAAACAATTTTATATATTTTTAGGTAAGCAAGAATCTATAAAAATCAATTCTGCTAGTATTTAATTGTGTTCTTGTTGTGTGATGTTAAGATGCTAAAATTAATTTTATATTTATTTTCAAATTATGGTATTTAAAAGTTATAGCACTAATCTGATGATACATTCAAAATGAATGTATCATCAGATTAGTGCTATAATGTGATCAGATTTTAATACTGATGATACATTCAAAATGAATGTATCATCAGTATTAAAATTTAGTTTTAAAACAAATATTGCTTTATTTTAAGGTACACTATATTTTAATTATCGATTATTGTTAAGTCACCATTTTTATTTAAGAACTATATAACTTATCTTCAATAACTCACAGAAAGTGATGTTCAAATTTAGGTCCTACAAAACATTGAGAATAAATTTGATTTTATCTATATTTAAAAACTAATATTTTAAGCTATTTTGATTTATCTGAAACAGTTCAGTTAGACATGAGCAATTTATATGACAAATGAGCTAAAAAGTTGACTCTGAAATTTTTTAAGAAATAAATTGTAGTAGAACATAACTGAAAACATTATTTATGTAGCTCAATTATTCAGTATGTTTATATTATATACACACTAAAACATTAAAATAAAATTGACAGTACAATAGACCCCCTATAACGCGGGTTCCTATAACGTGGCAAAAAAATTGTGACAGTATTCGTATAAAGATGCTAAAAGGGACTCATAAAACGTTGTCGCCGACTCGTGACGCGACAGGATTGGTCGAATCTGGACCAATAGTAGATGAGCAGCCGAACTACTTACACGCTACAGAGAGTTTAGGCGAGTAAGTTGAGTTTACTATCGTCTGTACAATATGTAAATGTGGGGTCCCAGACGAGGTTCAAACTCGAGTAAACTGTGAAATTCTTGCGCGACACAAAATGTAAACAACGAGACTCGGAACGGTTCGAGTATGTGTCAAACTATCTGTCAAGGTCTTAATGGAAGACAAACTCTAACACGAGCGCTCATAAACAGGTAGATCTTTGACAGATGTGTCTATAAAATGTTGACCGAGATAAACCTTTCGAACAAAAAAAAAAAAAAGGAAATTTTTGATAGATGAAAGATGAAAATGATCATTAAATTCTTAGACGTCAAAAAAAATGGTAAATAACAGCCTGAGTTACGAGTGCAGGTGTTATTGTTTTATAAACAGTCACCAAGCAGAGTCGACAAAGAGGTATCAGATGGACGCCTCGAATCGGACCTTTCCTGTGACCCGAAAAAGTTTCGTCTTGCACCTGGAGACAAAGGAGAGACCAATCGGGAAGTGAGGAATGGGACAAGGGACCAATCCAAAATGCGAACAGTGGGGGAAAAACTATAAAAAGAGGAACTTGTCGAAAGAGAGTCTCCTCTGGATTAAGCCTAATGTTGTGAGTTAGATTGTGTTGTGCAACCGCCAATCACCCAGGACGCCGCAGCTTAACAACGAACATCTGTATCGTCCAGTGATCCTTCTTGTCCGCCCAGGCTGCGATCGATCACCCTAACTTTCGCCATTCACAGGAGCACTGAGATTTGGAATTGTCCAATATTGATGTAAGCATGAATTCAAACAAATAAACGGGTTTTCTTTTTTAAAACACTTGTTCTTCATTTGTCTCTTTCGCCACCGCCCACATACGCGGTTTCTCTTAGGCTCATTCTGACGCGAGATAGACTTTATCCCCCCTTAACGTCGGCAAACTTACATAAATTAGGTACCGTAAGTCTAATACAGGACTGTAATTTTATACATTTCTTGTGAAAGAAACATTTCTTATTCAACGACCATAAAAATTATTTATATTAATGATGTCTCCAAAGGTCAACAAATTTTTTGCAGAAAAATAACTTATCAGAAATCGCGGCTGCCATTCGGTGCGCTGCTCCACGATGAAAACAAACTTAAGCAATGGCGACGTTGAACGGTGCACACTCGGTAAGTAATCCTACAATTTTTTTGTTTATAGCATAGTTTATACGGATTATTTCCAAAAAATTATACATATTTTGGAAATATTGAGTCGAATTAGTCTAGAATCGATTAATTTTATGGAAGAAAACCTTTCAAACAGTCATAGTCTGTAAACTTCACACGTGTCGGGCTGCGATTGGCTCATGTATTTAAGGATTTCTACAACGTGAAATTCTTATAAAGTGGAACGTATCTACCACATTATAGGGGGATCTACTGTACTAACTTTTCTTTATTAATTTCCTAATTATTTTGAACATTTTGGAACAATAAGTTGAAGCATGAGAAATTATTTCTAAAACTGACCTTTTGCTTCTCCCTGTAATCTTCTCCTTCAAACCTGTAAACACTATCAGATGTATCAAGTGTGAAATTTTTAAGAGAACTTTCTGCCATTTTTTCCAGTTGATTTCTAAAAGCTTCTGTCTATATGCAATAAAAGAAAAAGGTATTATTTAAAAATTCTATTATTTCCAAAAATTAATAATACTTTTAAATTTATACTTTTCTCTCTCCTCGTTGTAAAATAGCATCTATATCTTCGTCAGTTATTTCACTTTCTTTGGATGCAAAAATGTGATCGGCACCATGTCGAATCATTCCTAACATTTCCTCTTTCCCTAATTTAGCAGCTTGAGCATCCACAAGACGACCTAAAAGTATTTCATTAAAAGATATATAAATTATAGTCAAACTTATGAAAACATTCGGCAAAGTAAAGTTAATTATGAGTGAGAAGAAAATACAATGTAATTTATAATATGTTTAATATGTAGAAATTCAATTCTATTTGAAAATATTTAATCTCATTTCAATAACTTGCTATACAATTAAAATCTGACAGCAGAAGTATTCAAAAGTAGCCTGAGACAACTTTAGATTTTTCTGATAGCTATTTCTTAATCCTCTTACATCACATAATATGAACAACTTTTATGTTTTCATTTTCCTCAAAGCTAAACAGATTAAAAAAAAATTATGTTATGAAGTTAATTTGGTAAAGTTAAGATTTCACCAATTTGAATCAAAATACTCATAAAGAGGAATGGAAATCATTAGTTATATCTGCATAAAAACAGTGATCTCCACGTAACAAATTTATATTTCAAAATATTGCTGTTGTATTTTCTTTTTACTTAATCCAAAACAATGATATTTCATATTTAACCTCAAAATTAAAGTAATAAATTACACAGTACAAACCTTGCTGAATAACAACAGTATCTAATCTCAATTTAATTTCTGCTCTTTCCACAATTCTTTCTTCCACTGTATTTTCAGTAATTAAACGAAATACTTTTACAGCTTTTGTTTGACCAATACGATGAGCTCGATCCTAGAAAGAAAATATATCAATCATAGTTCATTATGAATACCTTCTATATTGCACCAAATATACAGTCACAGTGGCAGATCCAGAAATACACAAAGGTAAGACTAACTCAAAGCTTAAAAGCATTTGAATAATTAACATAATAATGCACAACAATTGTATTGTAGATGGTCCAATAAACCATATTAGCCATCATAAATGTTTTTAAAAATCATGTTTTGAAGTTTAAACAAATAAATTTTAATTTTTTTTTTTTTTTTTTGTCAATGATATTCCCTTATAACTTATCTGCCACTGTGTACATCAGAACCCATGGTTTAATTTGTGATAACAAAAACAGCAGACTAGATCCTGAATGTTTTTGAATTATTGTTTTCTTAAATAAAAATGTGCAGTAGGTGAGACTTATTTGTTAATCTATTGCAGCTGAGATAAGAGTACCTAAGAAATCTACTTTAAAACTCAAAGTAAAAAATTAAAAGTTTGAGTTTTGTTTCTTAAATATTACATATTCATTATATTAAAGTTTTTCTGGTTACTTTTTATTTTACATTATTAATATATTAAAATAAATAAAACAAGTTAAATCATAAATATTAAATAAATTATTAACTGAATAAGTTATATAAAATAATTAAGTTCATTAAGTAATTGAATTATGAGTATTCAAGATTGGTTAACATTCAAATTCAAGAAATGTAATAGTCACCCATCTCTATTATTATTTTGGACAATTAATAATAATATACATTAAAAGATTGTATAAAAATTCTTCCTAATAAAAAAACTTAATTGTACAGCATTAATAAAGTGAAAAAGATGAGTAAAAATCAGCTTCTTCTATGACAAATATATCTAATAATTACCATTGCTTGAAGATCCATTTGAGGATTCCAATCAGAATCAAAAAGAATAACAATATCTGCAGTAGCAAGGTTTATTCCAAGACCTCCAGCACGTGTACTGAGCATGAATAAAAATTTTTCACTTCCTGGTTTGTTAAATTCATTAATTTGAATCTGGAAAATAAATTTCAAAAATGATTTAAATGATTTTTACATAAATTTGAATATATTAATATCTTAGCTATTTAGAATTACCTCACGATCTTCATGAGGAGTCTGACCATCCAATCGACAATATTGATATCCTCTCCAAATACAAAAATCTTCTAAAATATCCAACATACGTGTCATTTGAGAAAAAATAAGAACTCTAGAATCTTGGGCTTTAAGTTTAGGTAACAATTTATCTAAGATCACCATTTTGCCACAATTATAAACTAAATGTTCATCAGTTGTATATGGTGGACCTACATAAATTAAAAATTTTATATTTGCAAATCTTGCATAAAATAAGTTTTAAAAATTATGCAACATACGTGTCATTTGAGAAAAAATAAGAACTCTAGAATCTTGGGCTTTAAGTTTAGGTAACAATTTATCTAAGATCACCATTTTGCCACAATTATAAACTAAATGTTCATCAGTTGTATATGGTGGACCTACATAAATTAAAAATTTTATATTTGCAAATCTTGCATAAAATAAGTTTTAAAAATTATGCAATTTAATATTATTAACAAATTAAAATTAGCATATATTTTTGGTTTATAAATTTAAAACAAAGAATTAAAAAAATAAATAAATAAAAAACAGAAGGAGAGAATTTAATACTGATTATAACAAAATACAAAGAAAAAAAATACAGNCAGATCTTATTTTTCGTCTATATTTAATTAATCACTACTTATTGCTAATACATTATCTCCATCATAGATTGCACCTATGTTATTAACATTCAGCTGATTCATATAAACTCAGCAAGTGTGCAATAATTTAAAACACCAGTTTGGCATTTCTCTTGTTTTAATTTTATTATAAAATATTAAATTCATAAAAAGTTTAAATTTTAATAATTAAAGAAACTGCTTTGTTATTTTTTAACATAAGTTTATTTAATTTTTTATTTCATTAACTTAAATATATAAGGAAAATATAAATAAGACTAAACTTGAAATTTTACTTTGATTCAGTTCGATCTAATTTTTCTTGAAATACAATGAAAAATTCAATCTGTCTATTACATATTAAAAAGAATATGAAAATAATAATGGTTTGATAAGTTTCAAATCCATATGAAAATTACATTTCTATGAGTTCTGCCCTTTGACAGTCTTCAATAGTCCAATGCTATGTTTAATATAACCTTTTAGAAAATTTACTTAAATTATGTTAAAATCAGCTCACCTGGTTCAGCTCCATCAAAAAGATATGGATGATTACAGCATTTCCTTAACTGCATCAAGATATTCAATAATCTCATTTTGTCTACTTTTCCAGCACCATTTACCACATCTATATCTTTCATTAAAATTTTTGTGTACCTAAATAATAAATTTTTCAAATTAAATGTAAAATGAGAAATGATTGTTTTTAAAAAAAATTGCATCTAAAATCAATAAATAATGATGGTATAAATGAAAAAACAATTCTCTTTTTTTTTTTTTTGCTATGTCTGATATAATTTATTCTTTATAAATATATATATATACACACACTTATTCTTTAAATGATGTTTAATATTAACATGATTAGGCATACAACTTGACATCTCCCATCTGAATTACATTGGAAAATTTTTTATTTATTTATGAGCTAATTTGGACTAAAAACACAAGTTAGTCTAAAAGGAAAGATTATTATATCCTAGACTATAAATAATTTTTTAAAGTGATATCCAACATTAAGTACATATTTCTATGATATAAAAAATTAGTTTAAATTTTATTTGCATTAAATATGCTGATATATTGCACACCTACTGAAAAATGTATATTTTTTGTTAAATCTAGCATTAATGGGTGCAATAACTTAAGTTATATAACATATTGAACAGCACTTTAATTAACATCCCATCATCTATAGCATTTTGTAGTACAATAGTACAGTGTACAAGCAGGCATATCATTCAAAGATTATTAGAGTTTTTCATTGCAATCATTTTGTGATATTTTTGTGAGTAGCAGGGGCCACTGGGTTAAAGCCTAATGACCACTTAATCTGCACGGGTCGGAAAGACCCGCTCTCGGTTGTCGGATGGCAATAGGAGGGCTGAAAATATGAGTGGGGAGGAGTCGGAAGTCGTAATCAGGTGTCCAAAAGACTACACGGGTTTAAATTAACGAACACATTTAATAAATAACTAAGAAAATTTACACAAAGATATTAAATACAACATACGCGTATCAAGATATAAATAGGTATTCTAAAATCTATTCTAACCTAACGCTAAAATCCGAGAGAGAGCTCACGTTAGAGAGAGATAAATTATAATGGCAAGGGTTTACCTTGAAGGCAACGTTCTCCAGTTATAGGGCGTTGATAAAACACTCTGTGATCGTTGTCTTCTAATCCGAGGTGTCCTTTGAAGGCTATGTGGAGCGATGTCCTGTTACGGTGTATGCTCCGTCGCTCCCAATATGTAGAGTTCTTCCTTGACGAAGTTCTTCGGAGGTTTGCAGAGGGGTTTCTTCGGCTTAAGCGCCCTGGCTCAGCCCCGAGTAGAAAATCCGACCCCTTTATATACCCGATCAGCGTGGGAAAAATCTGAGAATTGCTGACGTCTTTTGACATCTCTCCCTGATTTATTACCGCGCCGTCGAAAAACTTATTTCCTTATATGGTCATTTTTATCGTCCGGTCGCTCGGACGTATGGGGTCACGTGACATCGTGGTCCCTCGTCGATGACCTTCGGACGACGAAAGTCACCCTCACTAACTACGCAGTTAGTGAAAAAATAAAAACAGCGTTTGTAGTCTCACACCATCCCCCACTTTTCTAAAAATCGCTCACCTTTTTGGTGTGATTTTTTTTTTCTTTTTTTTTTTACGCTGAGAAAATTGAAAGGATGTTCAACTTCGGCAACAACAGGTAGGTTGCATTTTCCTTGGATGTTCGTCCTCTTGCTTTTGAATAAAAATTGTCCTTTTGACGATATCCGACATATAGTGGTGTCGACCTTCGTGGGACCGGAAGCACATTATGTATCGTTGGCTTCCGACCTGGGCCGTTGACCTGAAGCATTCTATATAGGTTCCTTTTCCTTCGGATTTCCAATCTCTCTCTCTCTCATTCTGTCTATAACACTATTCTCTACTAATTATCCTAATTATCTCTAAAACTTAATTTCGCGCCGCGTTTGCTTTCGCAAAAAAAAAAAATGACTGACACACGCGTACGTACCAGAACTCCGCATCGCGTTCGCGCTCGCGTAACAAAATGATAAGAGGCGGTCGAGTAACGCGTACAATTTTGTAAGAAGTCGACATATATACTTAATAACAATGACCAACTTGAATATGGGCTCCTTCATCGGTCCGCTGGCTCGTCCAGTCAGTTCACTATGAAGTACCTTCACTTCCGTCAGTCTTATCATATACACTTCCGGTGTCCTGTCTTACTTTTCTCTCCATTCTTCTCTCTCCTTCTCTCTCTCTTTCAAAATCGAGAAACTTAACTAACTCTTATTTCCCTATCTATCTAACAATTTTGGATTTTATCAAATCGCGACTGAAATTTTATTTCATTAATATAATCCATCATTCCAGCAAATAAAGATTCTTCCCCTAACATCGGCTCAGTAGGGTTCTTCATCTCCTCCCTACCATTCTTTTGTGTATTCCGCCTTTTTGCTAGAAAAGGATAACTAATTTCTTTTTTGTTTAAACCTTTCTCCTTCCGTGGAGATTTTTCTTTTTGAATTCGGATAGGAATGACATAGAAGGTGGCCGTCTTCCTTTCTTTCGTCGCGACTTTCTCTGCGAGAAATTTTCTCGAATTATCGGAACGGTTTCCCGCTCAGGCAAAGTATTGCTTCTATTCTTAATCTCTTCTTTCGCTTTTATGCGATCCGGCCTATAGGGCAACCTATGTTGTGTAACTATTGGCGTATTCATTCTAATAAGACCTACTTTAGTGGGTATTTCTACTTCTCGTCTTCCTACACCGCGGCCACGCGGTTCACCCGCTGAACAAAAATGCACCATTTTCCCATTAGGTAATATGATACGCTCCTTCGCGTCTTCTATATAAAATCCTTGTGCTTTAAGAATATCGTTTCCTATAATTCCTAGACAAGGACCTGTACTGTCCGGTCTAACTATTCTACATGTATGAACGAATTTATACCCTCGGAATTTAAAAACAGGTGAGACTATACCTAATGTTTTAATCTTCTCTCCATTAACTCTATTAATCTTTTTCTTGCTACCAAATTTTACATACGCCTTACCCTCAAGTTGATTTGCCAATTCATTCGATATAATTGTACATTCTAAACTGGGATCTATTTGCATCTTAACCGGAATATTATTAATATATACCAAAACAATGGGTTTTTGTTTCGATCGAATCAATCCGATTCTTCCTATTCCCTTATTTTGTAGACTTTTCTCGCTAAAATCCTTAGCACGTTTTCTATGCGAGTGTTCGTTTGTTCGACAACCCTTGTCCTTAACTGAACTACATGGGATATATGTCAAACCTATTCTACCCTTCCACTTTGTCTGTTCTGTATCCTGAAAAGGAATATTTCTATGAGTTCGTGGTCGTTTCTTAGGTAGGTTAATATGTCTTTCCGAGTTATTTTGTGAAATAAAATACTCTTTATTTAAATTTTCTATTTGCGCAGCAAGATCTCTTATCTGACCTTTTGTTTGCTTCCAGTCTTCGGAATGAGCTTCTGTGACCATTCTTATAATTCCACGAGGAGGGTTTGTTAATTCCTCAATTGACTCCTCACTAATCGCTACCTCTAGTGCTTCACCAAAAGTTTTTGGCTCTCTAGACATGACGCCCTGTTTTATTTTCACGTCTATGCCATTTAGAAATTGAACTCTCAAATGTTCGTCTAATTCCCTATCTTGTATTCGCCGAATTATGGCCCTTTCCGCTTCGTCTGTTCCCTCGTGAGAGATTTCTATCTCCGATGCCAATGCCTGCAATCTTACTGCGTATGTTTGGACATCTTCGCCTCTCTGTTGCACGCATCCATAAAATCTATTCAATCTTAAAGTGTAGGGAACCCGTTCAAATCGTTCGATCATAATTTTCTTAAAAGTATCAAAATCCTCAACCTCTTTTATTCGCCTATCTTTTCTAACAAATTCTCGTGCAATTCCTGTCAATTTAAGCTTTGCGACAGCTAAGATTTGCACTTTAGACCAAGCTGCAATTCTCATTACATCGGCAAGAGTATCGAAAAACTCCGTAATTTTAGTTCCAGACGGATCACCCGAAAATATTGGCAATAAGGGAATCATTCCCCCTAAACCTCCTACTGTTATGGGGTTACCTGCTGGAGTGATACGAGGATTTTCACCTGCTTCTGCCATTTTTATGCTAAAATTTAGAATTTAGAAACTTTAAAGCAAGTCCTTATGACTTTTTAGAAACCTGTTTAAGGCGGACAGCTTGCTTTCCGCGGACCCTGTGTAGACGGACCTGTCAGATACGACAAAAATTCCACTCCTGTAAACCTGGTGAGTTTTTATAACACCTGGAATTCAGAGATCCCTACTCCTGTGATACCAATATGTAGTTTCTACGGGAGGTTTTAAGTTCTGAGACCCCACTCCTGGGTCACCAATATGTGAGTAGCAGGGGGCCACTGGGTTAAAGCCTAATGACCACTTAATCTGCACGGGTCGGAAAGACCCGCTCTCGGTTGTCGGATGGCAATAGGAGGGCTAAAAATATGAGTGGGGAGGAGTCGGAAGTCGTAATCAGGTGTCCAAAAGACTACACGGGTTTAAATTAACAAACACATTTAATATACAGATAAGAAAATTTACACAAAGATATTAAATACAACATACGCGAATCAAGATATAAATAGGTATTCTAAAATCTATTCTAACCTAACGCTAAAATCCGAGAGAGAGCTCACGTTAGAGAGAGATAAATTATAATGGCAAGGGTTTACCTTGAAGGCAACGTTCTCCAGTTATAGGGCGTTGATAAAACACTCTGTGATCGTTGTCTTCTAATCCGAGGTGTCCTTTGAAGGCTATGTGGAGCGATGTCCTGTTACGGTGTATGCTCCGTCGCTCCCAATATGTAGAGTTCTTCCTTGACGAAGTTCTTCGGAGGTTTGCAGAGGGGTTTCTTCGGCTTAAGCGCCCTGGCTCAGCCCCGAGTAGAAAATCCGACCCCTTTATATACCCGATCAGCGTGGGAAAAATCTGAGAATTGCTGACGTCTTTTGACATCTCTCCCTGATTTATTACCGTGCCGTCGAAAAACTTATTTCCTTATATGGTCATTTTTATCGTCCGGTCGCTCGGACGTATGGGGTCACGTGACATCGTGGTCCCTCGTCGATGACCTTCGGACAACGAAAGTCACCCTCACTAACTACGCAGTTAGTGAAAAAATAAAAACAGCGTTCGTAGTCTCACATTTTAAGTATTTTTCATATAAAAATATAGTGGAAATAATATAAATTTATAGTGCTTTTAGTATTGTGTATATCCCAAATTAAAAAATCATGGGAGTGTTGACAGAGAAGCATTTTGAAGAAAAATGTAGAGAGTACTTCAAATGTTTCTAGTGACAAAGCAACTGAAAAGGTGGATACAAATGAAGGTGCAGGCACTAGCATTGTTTAAAATATTGAAAGTTTAACTCTTCACATTAATAATCAATTTGAATTAAGCAAGAACGGAAGAAATTATCACAAAGGTGTTAATTACATATAAATATCACTATATTTGCAAGCGCTTTTGACATTATAAGGCATCGTCCTCAGGCAGAATACAAACTCAAACAAATCTTTCAAAGAAACATTTTAAATTAAGACTAACAGCATTAGTCCTTTAGAACAAACCAAATTTAAACAAAAGATCGGCATGACATCCAACCCTCAAATTCAATTAATTTGAATTAAGTAAGATAATATTTGCTTTCCAGTATTAATCTGTTTTTATTTTTCTTTTTTTTTGCATTTTTAATAAATTGTTTTTTGTGCTTCTATTTTCTGTTTTATCTATGATCATTAAAAATTGTCAGCATTCCATGATGAAAATAAGTTGAAAACTGCTGTCTTTTGCAAAGGCTTGCACCAAAGTATTATACCATTATACATAGTAAACCACTCATTTCAATGTCAAATACTGCTGTATTTAAGCTTGTAAGTGTTGTGTCAACAACTAACTGTAGAGTATGCTCAAGATATATGAGTTGACACCAAGGAAGCAGAAATGTATCAAAGTTTTACACAAAGGTGATCTGAATGTGACTCAAATTGATCTGAAACTGAACTGTTATCATTCTCCTGTTGGTTACAACATTGTAAAGATTAAGATGTTTGAAAATATGGGCAATTTACTCTGTAATTGATGGCCATGCAAAAAATAACTCTGCCATTTAATAAAAAAATTAAATTTGCTACATTTCAAGAACTGACATTAGTAGAAAACATCAACATGATTGATCATATGTCCATCTGTTATTCACAAGAGGTTCCTGTGAAGCAGAAATGTTTACTTATAAATTTAAGAAGAAACCACTACTGACAGAGAAAATAAAACCTGAAAGACCGGCATGAGCCAAAAACCATCACAACAGCAAAAGCATGTCATATTTTCATATCAGAATTGTTTCTCATTATCCAATGACCAGTCACAACTAGTACACGACAAAGAGAATGAAAGATACTAGGACATCTTGCAACTTTGTCATATCACAATAGAAATGAGGCAGAGCCAGAAAGAAAGAAGCAATCCTTGTACCTGAAGAACATTGACAGGAAACTTTGCAATTGCTGCCACAAAAGAGGTTATCCTTGTACATATATATGTGGCTAGAGCATTTGGCACTAAGGGAAAACTTAAATATAGCACCTTTTGGATAAGTATTTTATAAGTCTGTTACAAATTTAAAAATTATAAAATCACTTTTTATTATTACAGTAGAGCATCGATTATCCGACTCAATTGAGGACACAGGTTGGTCGGATAACTGAAAAAATTGGATAACCGAAAAGAATGATAAAAATACATTATTAGTGTAGTATATTAGTATATCCCATGTAATTAGTATATTAGTATAT
>NW_019384371.1:585529-592805 GCF_000671375.1 Centruroides sculpturatus | reverse complement strand
GCATTATCAGTTAATTTAGAAATTAATAGAAAATTTAGCTTATTTTAAGTTAAAAACTTACTTCTGTTGAACTTTTTGTGAGTCTAAAATGAGATTTGAAGTCATCCATAGAATATGAAGGTACGACCTCTTCAACGTAATTTCGTATCTTCTGTCGCTTAGATTTTTTACGTTCATTGGAAACAGCGATGCCAACCATTAAATTTTCATACCTCCTTTTTTTATTCTCTTGTAATTCTTTAAATAATATGTTACTTTCTAAAACTGAAATCAGCGAACAAGGGACAGCGTCCATTTTGCTTCAGCGACAAGCGTTTGTAAAATGCCGTGCAGCGACATGCAGCGGTTGCTGCTCGTGACGTCATTTACGCTACATTTTCGCTGCATAAAAAAACGCGGCCTAACTTTGGCCATTTCCTTCTCAGTTTTACAAAATTTAATTAAGATTTCAATATAATAACATTGTTTGACGGTCTGGCCACTAAAAAACTCACAATGTCTTCATAACATGCTAGATATTGAAGAAAACAATGGTCTGGGCAGTTGTCATCTTTCACACTTTCTCTGCTTTCTGAAAATCATTTTGTCATTCAAAACTCTTGTGCAAGAGATATATAGTCTTCATAGTAGAGCATCAGTCAATAATTGTAAAGTTTCCATTGCAAATTTCTCAAGTTGGATGAGAAATTTAATATAAACTCATTGTTCACTTTTTCCAACTAAATGCAAACTCATTTCCATACTAAGATCTGTACTTTAATCAGTAGTGATGAACAAATGGGAAATTTGTCACACAGAAGAAGAGGTGAAGTTTGAACATCATCTTTTTATTTTTCTACTGGTTCCTGATGAACAATCAGTTTTGTTATTTTCATGTATTGTCTTCTTTTTAAATTTAATCATCTTTATTGGTTTACAGCTTCTTTTATCCTCAAGCACATTAATGTTTCTTTTCTTAAAAGTTTTATGTAAAACAACTCTTTATTACCATTTTTTAATATAGTAGTAATATTATTTTTTCCTCATGTTTTGGAATTGTTGTTTTATGCCCTTTTGCAAACATTATCATATAACATATATAACATTACAAAATAAAGAACATAAATAACTTTAAATGGATTAACAACCAAAAACAACCAACCTTTTTCTTATTACAGTAGAGCATCGATTATCTGAATACCGATCAACCAAAACATCAGTTAACCAAAAGTGTTCCAGTCGGCAAATTCAAATTTTCACTGGTGCTGTGGCAATGCAATATTTGCTATGTCTTGGGCTACTCCAATATTATTTTTGTTGGTATGCGTGTTTTTAGCTGGCAGCACTGGCACGACCATATTGTATTTTTAAAATTATTTCTTTATTTTGCACAAACAAAATAAATATATTGAAAAATATAAAAACAAAAAAAATTTATATTTCAGAAGTTAATCTAGTATCAAAAACATTCCAATTCAGCACATGTTGAGAGAGTACTTAAGGACATGCCAGTATTTGAATGAGGCTTTTTTCTCCTATTGTGAGTGGTGTGTTTTGCTTCAGCTCATCAAAGAATATAGCCCAAGCAGCTGACATCTCCAGATAAACCCAAGAAAAAGAAAGAGTTTTGCTTGTTTTGTATGATGTTTTTCTGAGGACTGTGTGTCATGCTGAATTGGAATGTTTTTTTATACTAGATTAACTTCCGAAATATAATTTTTTTTTGTTTTTATATTATTCAATATATTTATTTTTTCTNTATAATTAAAGTAGCCAAGACATAGACAAATATTGTAGTGCCACATCACTAGCGGACATTTGAAATTTGCCAACTAAAATGGTCGGTTAACTAATGTGATGGTTAATCGGGGGTTGGATAATCGATGCTCTACTGTATATGCATATCACTCATATATTTTATAATATAATTTTTCATTTTTGTGTAACTGTTGATTGGGCAGGAAATTCAACAGGTTCAAACCAATTAAAAATGTATAGTGTCTCATGGCTCTCAAAGTTAAAACAAAGCATAGCTTTCAGCTGAAAGAAATGGCTGTAGAGCATCATAACATTAGTCAAGATGTTATTCAAAGTCTGATTGACAGCATGCCTAAGAGAATTCAATTATTATTAAAGCCAAAGGTAATGTCACAAAATATTAAAGAATGAAATGGATACATTAATATATTTGTAACCTGTTTTCATGAATGTTTTGTTTAAATTCTTTTTGTTTATTAACTCTTCTTTGAGCATATTGTCAAACAGGTTTCTACATTTTCAAGAATCATACTGTATCTCATTAAATGAGTGTCATACCTGTATAAAAATACACTGTAGAAAACTGAACTTTACAGATCTTATTTTTCGTCTATATTTAATTAATCACTACTTATTGCTAATACATTATCTCCATCATAGATTGCACCTATGTTATTAACATTCAGCTGATTCATATAAACTCAGCAAGTGTGCAATAATTTAAAACACCAGTTTGGCATTTCTCTTGTTTTAATTTTATTATAAAATATTAAATTCATAAAAAGTTTAAATTTTAATAATTAAAGAAACTGCTTTGTTATTTTTTAACATAAGTTTATTTAATTTTTTATTTCATTAACTTAAATATATAAGGAAAATATAAATAAGACTAAACTTGAAATTTTACTTTGATTCAGTTCGATCTAATTTTTCTTGAAATACAATGAAAAATTCAATCTGTCTATTACATATTAAAAAGAATATGAAAATAATAATGGTTTGATAAGTTTCAAATCCATATGAAAATTACATTTCTATGAGTTCTGCCCTTTGACAGTCTTCAATAGTCCAATGCTATGTTTAATATAACCTTTTAGAAAATTTACTTAAATTATGTTAAAATCAGCTCACCTGGTTCAGCTCCATCAAAAAGATATGGATGATTACAGCATTTCCTTAACTGCATCAAGATATTCAATAATCTCATTTTGTCTACTTTTCCAGCACCATTTACCACATCTATATCTTTCATTAAAATTTTTGTGTACCTAAATAATAAATTTTTCAAATTAAATGTAAAATGAGAAATGATTGTTTTTAAAAAAATTGCATCTAAAATCAATAAATAATGATGGTATAAATGAAAAAACAATTCTCTTTTTTTTTTTTTTGCAATGTCTGATATAATTTATTCTTTATAAATTAGAAATAAAATTTTAATTAATTTTTCAAAAATTATTTAAATGATTACTTTGTATGCAAGCTTTCTTAAAATACTTGTCACAATAGACTTGATAGTGTATCCAGCTTTGCTAACAGGATACTGTGGTGAGTACCCAAATGCACTTATTGCATTACTCAAGTAAAATGCTCTGTTAACAATTAGCATTTACAAGACTGTTGTATATTTCTCAGGATTGAATAAATATTTTGTGTTTTATTTGAATTTCTACATTTTTAAAAGAATTTATATTATGTTTGACATTGACATGGATTATTAACATATTAAGTATAGAAAAATAATTAAAATACAGTGGTGCCTCATATAACGTAAGCCTCGAATAATGGACGCTGCGAGTAACGGACTTCCTGTTTGGCTGTTACGTAACTCAAGCAACGGACTGGCTGCGGACAACGGACTTTCTGTTCGGCAGTTACGTGAGACAACCAATGGACTTTCTACGAGCAAGTGCGAATAATGTTTCCACTCTTTTGCCATTGCCAATGACAATCTGCTATTTTTATAATATATTACTAATATATTAATATAATATACAGATATATACAGATATACTATAATATACAGATATACTAATAATATATTATTAGTATATCTGAAGTACAGAGCTCCTTTTGGGATTCGGCTTGCTCCCTTGTTTATTAAGTACATCACCTTAGTGTAGGGTATTTACATTTATTCAATTGTTGTGCAAATCATGGCTTCTAAAAAAACAGAAAAGTGATTTCAATTGAAACAAGAAATCATCAGAAGGAGTGAAAGTTGACAAAAACTTCCTTGTCAAATGGGGAGAGGTTCAGGAGTTTACCAACACTCATTATCCAAACAGAGCTGAGGCCAACAGGATCAATGATCTTTACAATGACATCCTTGCCTGTCATTTTTGACAGGTGTTGAAGAAGACAGAGAAACAGAACATTGGACATGTTTTTCAAGAAGCCAGCTGCCAAGAAACAAAGGATGGAACAAGAGGAGATGACCCTGCAAGCTCCGGTAGCCTCTCCTGAATCTGAATCCGATTAAAAAACAATAAAAAAAGGCCCAATGCAATGCGTAAAAAGTCTGTATCTGTATGAACGTGTGAAGAAAGTGTTCCTCCATCTCCTCCTCACAACATCTGACTACCCGGCATGATTGGTGACTGCTCCATTTTCATTTTTTTGTTATGGTACAGTACGGTTATTTTATGCTGCGGAACGAATTATATGTTTTAACATGCATTTCTATGGAAAAATGCATTTCGTATAACAGACTTTTCACTTAACGGACGTGCACCTGGAACAGATTAAGTACGTTATACGAGGCACCACTGTACATTGTGACTCCAATTTATAAGTGTACTTGTTCCTGAAAAATATCTTACAAACCAAAATAGTGTGAAAAAGGATAAGCATTTCTATTCTTTCTCAAGATCAAAATTTTTATTTCATTCCAGTATGACCCTGTCATCCTACTCATGCTTCAAAACAACATTAAATTACTACAGAAAACATTTACCTATCAATCAACAAATAAACTAACATAAATGAAAATTTTGGTTAGGTAATTCTCCAATATAAAAGGAACTAATTGAAATGAGTGAAGAAAATGTAACATAAAAGCAAATATGCAAGTGTGAGAGACCGGATGAGATGGAAATTTTAATTAACCACAACAAAATATATCAAATTAAAAATAACACTTCAATTTCACATATTCTATAAAGAAAAATTTTCCCAACACTTAGTAAAAAAATGGAAGGATGTGATCACATCTTTCCCTGGATTTACTTCCTTTCCAAAGGTGACACATCTTACGAATGCATGTGTCACCAGGAACTTTCATCAGAAATTTATCTATTGGTCAAAACTTTAACATTGCCTAAAACAAAATAAAAAGACAAACATTGAAATTGATAAGCGAGTTCGCCTATCCATATCCTTGTGTAAGTGTATTCCAGCCATGCTCCACTGCTGATCCCTTCAACTGCCACTATTGCCAAACCATAGCTGTGTTTACCTACCAGACCTTTGACCAAAAACTGCCCCATCCAGGAGTATTACCCAATCCAGCAGAAACCTATTCATCCCTTCATCAAGTCGATCCATGGCATCAACCAATCAAGGTATTTCACATCGTGAGTAATAATGTAAGCTCTCTCTCTTGGCTAGGAACCTGTTAACTTCAATACTCAATTATGTTACGCTATATAGCTTTATCCAATTTAAGCTGCTATTTGAAAGCTATAACAGAACTCTGTTATCCTATGTATACGTGTAAATAATTTACAAAAATAAACAGATATTTTTCCTTTATAATTAAGTTGTAGTGTGCTCTTCTTTCGGCTGCATTGTCTCTCAGGCTGTCTCCATCCTGGACCCCTAGTGTCTACATACACGACCGCTCGCGCAAAAATCGGAACAAAAGCCAACAAGGTTTCTGTATCTCCCTTAAAGGATATAGTGGTGTCAGTCCTGACATAGGCATCACTGGTCTGGTGCCAGCCCTCTGGTCACACAAGTTATCAATAAAGCTAAAATATCTAGCAGTAAAAATCATACAAGTTATAATTCATGTGTTACATGAGTAATAGTTTAACTTGCATGATTTTTATAACTATCAATTCACATACAATTTTTAGTATCTAGCTTAGTTATCAGACATTTCTTTATTAATGGTTTGTTAATAAAGAATTCTGTCAGCAAAATGCTCAGGTGTTGCAATAAGACTGTTAATGGTAAGAAAATAATAATAAAAGACAAGAAACATAAATCAAACAAAATACAGTAAAATAATATTATTTTTAAATAATAAAATTTTAACAATGGATAAAGAATCTATAATGTAGAAATGAAGTTCACTTAACTAAACAATCACATTGGAACAAATACCACTATCTTTAGTGAATGAAGACAACCTAAATGAAACAAAGAAAATGTAGACTGGAATCTATGAGCCATCTAATCATAATGCCTAAAAATTTCATTCTCACTGTATTCTTGATTACAATATTTTATTTGAATTATACAGCTTCATAAACATGAAATATAAAAGAAAATAGCATGTTGTTTCAAATTCTTACATACTGACTATTCTTAAATAGGGATCACACTGTATTGTTAAAAAAGTATGAAAGTTTAAAAAATATACATTTAAATAAATTTTTAATCAATATTTTTCTGAAAACACAAAATCACAAATAAAATATTAAAATGTTCTTACCATTCTCTCTGCATTTTACTAAGACCTACATAAACCTTTACTTCTTTTTTAGGTAATAATTTTTTCTCGACATCAGATTTTAAACGCCTCAATAAAAATGGCCGCAAAACCTAAAATAAATTCAGTAGCTTTTATTTTTCAGAGTTTATTTGTCAATATATATCACTTCATATCATAAATAAGTAAAAATATAATTTATATGATTTTTAAATCTGCCACTCGGCATGATTAAATAAATTCCACAGTAAAAGATCACTTTTCTCAAATTTATTTTTCGATTATTCTAACTGTTTTTTCTATTTAAACAGTCAGTTATGAAAAACCTTGACACTTCTCCCAAACTTCAGGGATATTTTCAGGCTTATGAAAATGTGGTGCAAACAAGTCTGTCGACTGCTGCCGAAATCCCTACAGTAAATGTTCCCAAATCTTGTGTCATTGGAAAACATCCTCTACCTAAGTGTTCTTTTAAATCAGTGTTTCTCAACCTCTAACAAATCGTCACCCCCTTCAATAAAACCATTACATAGTATTGCCCCTTCACTTAAAAATTCTGATGCTGAGAGCCAAGGCTAACACCAAATTCGTACTGCATTGAGTAGACTAGTACTAGTATAATGTTATTTGTTTATTGTACAATATAATAAAATATCTAATTATCTATATACAGGTAACCCCCGTATAACACGGTAGTTACGTTCCAAAAAATTGTCATGTTATGCGAATCCGTGTTATGCGAAACAAAGAACTAGTACGAAAAGGAGGGTTAGGTTCCAAAAATTAAAAAACATGCTACTATATTTTCATAATTAAGATAAATATCTTTATTAAAATTTTCTTAAGTGATACATATTAATATAAATTAAACAATGTTTTCTT
>NW_019384371.1:575660-583512 GCF_000671375.1 Centruroides sculpturatus | reverse complement strand
GCATTATCAGTTAATTTAGAAATTAATAGAAAATTTAGCTTATTTTAAGTTAAAAACTTACTTCTGTTGAACTTTTTGTGAGTCTAAAATGAGATTTGAAGTCATCCATAGAATATGAAGGTACGACCTCTTCAACGTAATTTCGTATCTTCTGTCGCTTAGATTTTTTACGTTCATTGGAAACAGCGATGCCAACCATTAAATTTTCATACCTCCTTTTTTTATTCTCTTGTAATTCTTTAAATAATATGTTACTTTCTAAAACTGAAATCAGCGAACAAGGGACAGCGTCCATTTTGCTTCAGCGACAAGCGTTTGTAAAATGCCGTGCAGCGACATGCAGCGGTTGCTGCTCGTGACGTCATTTACGCTACATTTTCGCTGCATAAAAAAACGCGGCCTAACTTTGGCCATTTCCTTCTCAGTTTTACAAAATTTAATTAAGATTTCAATATAATAACATTGTTTGACAGTCTGGCCACTAAAAAACTCACAATGTCTTCATAACATGCTAGATATTGAAGAAAACAATGGTCTGGGCAGTTGTCATCTTTCACACTTTCTCTGCTTTCTGAAAATCATTTTGTCATTCAAAACTCTTGTGCAAGAGATATATAGTCTTCATAGTAGAGCATCAGTCAATAATTGTAAAGTTTCCATTGCAAATTTCTCAAGTTGGATGAGAAATTTAATATAAACTCATTGTTCACTTTTTCCAACTAAATGCAAACTCATTTCCATACTAAGATCTGTACTTTAATCAGTAGTGATGAACAAATGGGAAATTTGTCACACAGAAGAAGAGGTGAAGTTTGAACATCATCTTTTTATTTTTCTACTGGTTCCTGATGAACAATCAGTTTTGTTATTTTCATGTATTGTCTTCTTTTTAAATTTAATCATCTTTATTGGTTTACAGCTTCTTTTATCCTCAAGCACATTAATGTTTCTTTTCTTAAAAGTTTTATGTAAAACAACTCTTTATTACCATTTTTTAATATAGTAGTAATATTATTTTTTCCTCATGTTTTGGAATTGTTGTTTTATGCCCTTTTGCAAACATTATCATATAACATATATAACATTACAAAATAAAGAACATAAATAACTTTAAATGGATTAACAACCAAAAACAACCAACCTTTTTCTTATTACAGTAGAGCATCGATTATCTGAATACCGATCAACCAAAACATCAGTTAACCAAAAGTGTTCCAGTCGGCAAATTCAAATTTTCACTGGTGCTGTGGCAATGCAATATTTGCTATGTCTTGGGCTACTCCAATATTATTTTTGTTGGTATGCGTGTTTTTAGCTGGCAGCACTGGCACGACCATATTGTATTTTTAAAATTATTTCTTTATTTTGCACAAACAAAATAAATATATTGAAAAATATAAAAACAAAAAAAATTTATATTTCAGAAGTTAATCTAGTATCAAAAACATTCCAATTCAGCACATGTTGAGAGAGTACTTAAGGACATGCCAGTATTTGAATGAGGCTTTTTTCTCCTATTGTGAGTGGTGTGTTTTGCTTCAGCTCATCAAAGAATATAGCCCAAGCAGCTGACATCTCCAGATAAACCCAAGAAAAAGAAAGAGTTTTGCTTGTTTTGTATGATGTTTTTCTGAGGACTGTGTGTCATGCTGAATTGGAATGTTTTTTTATACTAGATTAACTTCCGAAATATAATTTTTTTTTGTTTTTATATTATTCAATATATTTATTTTTTGTGCAAAATAAAGAAATAATTTTTAACGATACAATAGCCACAATTATTATTTTTAAAAAATTTTTGTTAGGCTTAACATTGACGAAAATTCAATGCGAAGCAACACACTACAGAGAAAAATTTCAACATGTGATAGGTTAAAGTATTTTTTCATACATGATCAGTTATCCGAACAACCCCAGTCCCAAATTGTTTCGAATAATTGATGCTCTACTCTATTTCTTATCTTAAACTATTTTTTTAAACTTATAAAATTATAAATACTTACAGCATGTAATCTTTCAACTAGTGAAGTATCACCTAAGCAGTTGTGTGTGTTAAACCAAGAATCAAAATCCTATAAAAATATTAATAAAAATAAATTAAATTATATTTCATTAAATTTATAAAAATTCATTGTTAAATAATTAATGATTTCTACTGTCACTGTTAAATAATCACTGTTAAATAATTAATGATTTCTAAAGAACAATGGATAATGTCTAAATTTGTAATTCATCACCAACAGTCATAAATTAAACAGCAATCATTTTACTTCAGATATGTAAATTGCTTATTGGTTACCTTATAATTCTAACTCTTGATAATGAATTTTAAAATATTTCATATACATAAAATAAGATTTGTTAAACATAAAATTTATTAATTATACTTTAATATATTATTACCTATGCAATTAGAAAATCTATATTAGTTGAATCATTGTCTTATTAAATAGCCATAGTAAAAGTTTTTGAATTCTTAAAAATAGCTTACTACATAAAAAGAAATTACAAATCTTTCTTTAGACCAGGGCTTCCCAAATGCTATCATAGGGGAGTCGGATGATACCCACAGGTTGCCTGCACGCGACATAATGAGTGAGTGCATGGCGCATGCGTCTCATCACCCTGTCCTCCATTTTCCCGTCCTTTCGTTCAGTCTTTTGTTTTCATCGATTACAAGTGTTGATGAATCAGTGATTTCAAGTGTGTTGTATTTAATTTACGCATTGTAAAATGAATAACTTTATTTAAATAAATAGAAAATGTGTTGAAGACTCAGGAAAGAGTACAAAGGAAACTGTAGAAAAACAAAAAAAGTACAGAAAATATGATGACCAATATTTAGATTTTGGATTTACCTACATTAGCAAAGGAAATGTGGAACTACTCCAATGTGTTGTTTGTCATAAGGTGCTGGCAGCTGAAAGTATGCTTACTAATGAATTGAAATGTCATTTAGAAACAACTCACAGTAATTTACAAGGAACACCGCGAGATTTTTTGCAAGAAAATTGGGAGAACTGAAACATTAGTTGACATCCTTGTTTTCCAGAGCATCTGTTCCCTCCAAAGCACTGCTTGCCTCTTACAAGGTCGCTCACCATATTGCCAAATGCAAGAAACCACACACGATTGCTGAAGATCTTATTTTACCTGCAGCGATTGATATGGTATCAGTGATAATTGAAGAATCAGAGGCTAAATAAATAAAATATATTCCTCTTTCTAACAATACGATTAGTCATTGCATTCATGGCATAACTGAAGACATTATTGCTCATTAATGTCTTCAGCTATGTCATGAATGCAATGACTAATCGTATTGTTAGAAAGAGGAATATTTTTTTATTTATTTAGCCTCCAATGAGCAAATTGTGAAAAACTTTCTGGTTTATTTGCCATTCAACTGGATGAAGCAACAGACAGTAATAATGATGCTCAATTAATATGTTACATGTGATACATGGAAGAAGCAAATGTATGTGAGGATTTGTTATTTTGCAAAGAAATGACTGATACCAGGGAGGCTAGTGATTTGTCTGCGATTATAGATTCATACAAGAAAGAAAATAACATTCAATGGGAGAACTGGGTGTACAGATGGAGCTTGTGCAATATCAGGGCAGTATGGAGGCATTAAAACCAAGGCACCAAATGCAAAATGGACACATTGTGTCATACATAGGGAGGCCCTGGCTACAAAAAATATTTCACCTGAATTAAATCTTGTGATTGATATAATTATTAAAGTGGTAAACTCTATAGAAACAAGACCCATGAAGGCAAGATTTTTCCGAAAGCTTTGTGAAGATTTGGGTGGCGAGCATAAATATTTAATTTATTACTGTAACTCTCGTTGGTTGTCGAGAAGTAACGTACTGTCATGTGTATACAAATTAAAAAATGAGTTGTACACATATTTATTGATAGAATCACATCATGATGCAGAAAAGTTTAAAGATACTGACTTCTTAATAAAACTGGCATATTTTTGCGACATATTTGAGAAATTAAATATCGTTAATAAATTGCTGCAGGGAAACGAAACTCATATACTGCAACTGGCTGATAAAATTGCAGCATTTAAAAAGAAGTTTCTGTTGTGGAAAAGAAAAATAGAAGAGGACAGCAAGGAAATACTGACTGTTTTCCTGTTTTAAATGGCTTTCTGCAAGAAAAATCTATTCAAAATCTGGAGCCAAGTTTGCAATTGATATTTATCCAACACTTATCAACACTAAGCACTCATTTTGATACATATTTTGCAAAGAATCTAGATCAATATGACTGGATTAGAGACACATTCTAATCGACCCAACCCTCATCTATAGGCGAGAAAAACAGCTGTTAGAACTATCTTGTAATACAAGCCTAAAACTATGATTCAATAAAGACAAATTATTTCAATTTTGGAGCAATGTATCCCAAGAATATCCTACTATTAGTACTACAGCTTTGAAGGTTCTTTTACTGTTTACTACATCATACTTGTGTGAAACTGGGTTTTCTGCAGTTGCAGTAGTCAAGTCGAAATACAGGTCACAAATAAATTTAGAAAAAGAAATGAGAGTAGCAATTTTAAAACTTCAGTCCCAATTTGAGAAGTTATGCTCAGAAAAGCAAGCTCATCCTTTTCATTAATTATACTAATAAATAATAACTATTAAGACTCTATATTCTTTGGAGTTTTCTTTGAATAATAAAGTAATTTTAATGTCTGCTAGAGCTACACGCAGGCATCTTCTTTCAGGAGGGCGTCGCAAAAAAATTACTGCCTTTAAAAGGAGTCACAGTATAAAAAAGATTAGAAACCCCTGCTTTAGACAATACTAATTAACACACATACAGTGATAACTCAGAACTCAAACATCTCAGAAGTCGAACAACTTGGCATCTGAACAATTTCTTCAAGGAACTTTTGCCCAAAAGTCAAACTTTTCTTTAAACTCTAACATAAAGGTGGCCATACTGTATGGTGTACAACATCTGTACAGGTTTGAATGATGCGATAGTGTTGTCAGATTGGCAGACACGGAAGCTGAACTTGCTTATATCACACAGATAGCCTGGGAGCACAGTTTCAGTGAGCAATTAATTTTTATTTTCGGCTACAAACAATGAAAATTTGTTACTTTTCTAAATTCATTGACATGACTTTGAAACACATTGAACAAGCTCAGCCGCATACAGTTCATCTATCGCATTTTATTGCATTATTTTTTATTGTTTTTAATCTATTATTTTTTCCGTTGCTTTATACATTAATTAGGACATTTACTTGTGTTATTTTAGCTTAAATTATGATTTTTAGAATTAAAATGGTCATATTTTAGGGTTTGGGAATGGATTAATTCATGTTACATCATTCCTTAAGGGAAAAATTGCTTTGAAACTTTCTGGCACTTGATTGCCCCCCAAAAACAAATTGAATTTGAGTTCCACAGTATCACTGTATAAAAGTATGTTCCAATGTTACTATATGGTTGAATTCTATTTATTGATAGTTCACATACTGATTCCTTGAAGTTGAGAAACCATTATGTGGTTTAAAGACAAATTTTTACAAATTTGATAAACCACTTTACAGAAGCAAGTCTAACCTCCAAATTGAAGCTATGATGAGTAATGATCTTTAAATTACAATGAAAATATAATAATAAGAATTTAAAATCCTAAATAAAGTAAAAATTCATTAGTATAGAAGAAACATTCAAAAATAAAAAAGGCCATCTTTATAATTTATCCTTTTTTTCATGCACCTCAAGAATACAACAAAGCCATACATCAAAGTTGATCTTAATTTTGAAGTTCTTCTCTGCCTCAACATGTAAAAATGTGTCTTTTATATATATAACGCTGATGTATGGCTTTGTTGTATAACTTAAAATATGTGTATATATACATATTTTAAGTTCTTCTTCTATACTAGTGAATTTTTAATTGTAGCATTCATCCTACATATTTTATAAATCCTAAATAAAGTTAGTCATTAAACAGAAGTAATCTTTAAAAAATCTAAGTTATTCTATCAGAACACAAGATTTAACAATATTTTTACAAAATAAGTTAGACAGCCAGACTAGTTTATAGATTATAATCATTAGATAAAAAGATTGAAATCTGAATTATATCTTTAATAATTTTTATAAACACACAATTTAAATAATTCCACAATAATTCTTAAATTCTTAAAGTTTTCTTAAATCAATAATATAAACAGTATATTTTATCAATTAGAGTAAATTAAAATTTCCAATGTAAAAATTACACAAAAGAGAAGAACTATCACGAATAAATAAAAATCAGAAATAGAAAAATATCATCAAATAAATAATAAAAATAAACAAAACAAATAAAAAATATTCATGTATCTGAATTCAACTGCTTGCATAAAAGATAATACAATGAAATACAGTAGAACCTCAATTATCCGGATTTTCGATTATCTGGATTGTTCAAAATAAACAAAAATTTTACGAATTTGCTGATTTGCACTTGGCACTTAGCAAATTACGACACTGTTTATGTGTACGTGATGAAACTTTTTTTGTTTCAACAGCGTCTCACCCAGGACATTAGTCATAAACTCTTAAATATATTTTACGTCGTAATAAAAATATAACTTGCCATACGTATTTATAAATAATTTATATTCAAATTACATCATTCTATGACCAAGGGCGGCATAAGGCATGGACGACGTGGACCACCGCCTATGCCTCGTGGTCCGAAGGGCCTCGCGCCTTGAAGGTTTATGCATTACTTAAAAGCTGCGAATGCAATGAAATAATTTTATTCATCATAAAACGATAAATAGTTTGTTAAATTTTTATTCATAAAAATGCAGTTTCAACTGCTTTTTATTTTATAAAGCCTACTTCTTGCGCCACCAGAGGGCCTTTCAAACAATAGGTAGTCTGTTAGCACTGGTCAGTAGTAGTCCAAATTCAATACAAACATTTGTTTCTTGAAAATTTGATCACGATTTAAATATAGTATTTATTTTTAATATTACCGATATGTCATCGAAAAGAAAANTTTACCCAATTCTCGAACCGTGTCAGAGTGAATCCGTGCTATAAAAGTACCGTGTTATACGGGGGATGGTACCAATTCTCAAACCGTGTTAGAGTGAATCCGTGCTATAGAAGTGCCGTGTTATACGGGTGTTACCTGTATATAAAAATGTGTGTGTGTGTGTGTGTGTGTGTCCTTCATGCATTACCACACTGTTTATCTGATTGCCGTGAAACTTCGGAAAGTTTTTTAATACACTCCCGCGAAGGTTTTTGGCATAGTACATTTATCCTACAATAGATGGCGCGCATGTATACGAGTGTATCGAGAACAGTGTGTTCGATCAATTTCAAATTGTGAAGACCATTTCTCCCTCCAAAAAATCTCTCTATATATGCATTTGTGAACCGTTATTTACGATATTTGTAATAATTTTTGTTTAATCACTTTATTTCAACTTTTTTTTTGTTAATTATGTATTTGCTAGAACTTTGTTAAAACCTTAACTGTACCCCGAACAACAACCGAAGTTGTAGGAGGAAATTCGTGTATTTTACGATCTAGGGATCCCCCTTTTCCAAATTTTAATATCAACTCAAAACAATTTAAAAAGACAAATTACAATAAAACGGTTTATTATCCAACTATCAGAAATTTCGCAACATGCCAAGGAAGAGAGGAAGGAGCAATTAAATAATTAAAATTATAAAGGATTAAAAAATATATATAAAAATGGAGAATATCGCACTTCTGACAATCACTGCAAGTGTGTGGGCTAAATTTGGAGAATCCGTGCTTCTCACATGGACAACTGTATGTGGCCAGCTCACGCGTC
>NW_019384371.1:522352-575619 GCF_000671375.1 Centruroides sculpturatus | reverse complement strand
AATACGAACGTTTGTTTCTTGAAAATTTGATCACGATTTAAATATAGTATTTACTTTTAATATTACCGATATGTCATCGAAAAGAAAATGCGTTGTATTATCATTAAAAGACAAATTAAAGTATTTGTTTCGATTATCCGGATTTTTCCATATCCGGACTACCTTCATCCCCAATTAGTCCGGATAATGGAGGTTCTACTGTAATAATAAAACTATTATTATTCTTCAAACTAATCTATTTAAAATTCTATAAATTTTTGCACTTGCTCACAGTTGTTAAAATATTTTTAACTCATATTTAATATTTATAATGAAAAATTTTTAATCATCGTTTGAATTAAATGCTGTTAATTTCTCTGACATGAACTTAATATCCCAATAATTACTGACTGTTCATAAAAGTTATATATATAAACTTTACATAATTTATTTATATCTTTGATGTAAGATTTAAAACTAATATACTAAAACAGCTATAGGATTCTATAGTTAACTGATGTATTGATCATCTATTTAACTTCTGTTATAACTATTATTCAGTCAAATTAATTCTAATACTTTTGATTACTCTAGGAAATTTAAAAACTTAAATCAAAGATTCTTAAACTTAAAAAGAGAATATAATTCAATAGATTCAATATTGCAAATTTTTAAAAATCTTGTTACTTCTGAAAATTTTGCATTACTAATGGTTATTCAGAACAATTTTTTGAGTAATACTGAATTCATAACTAAATTTGCAACATAATAGTAAGACCAATGTAACATATTGCAAAGAGATATAACTGACTAATATCACTAAAGAACCTTTACTTCCAATGACAAAACTTTAATACAAGTTTTGTCATCGGAAGTAAAGGTTCTTTAGTGTTATTATTAGTACTGTACCAGTGATTAAGTTAGAAGATATCGTTATAATTGACTAAATTATTATATATAAAAACACACTTTTTCATATGTTTCCAACACTTCTTTATAATGTGGGAATCCGGGGTTAAGAGAGGGTTGTCTCTCACCCATGTTCGGCGTCAGATCCGAAAGATCTGCCCACCATGTCACTGGATGAGATTATAGAAATATCTTAGTTGTGAACAGGAAGTTCTTGTAATCTTCCTGTAGATTTTTCCTGACACCAGCCTAATTAGTGCATTAGTCATGCAAAATAACAATTTTGTACCTTTATGAGAGGGAGGGATCATAGATATGCAATGAGACTTCGGCTAATATTTGAGATCAAGAATGAGACCATTTTAACGCAACAAAACCAAAATTTAATGGAAACAAATTAAAATAAAATACAAATATACAATCTTACATAAAGAAATTCTAAAGTCCCTATCTGGTCACGAGTGAGAGAGAGAGAGTTTACATAAATAAAACATACTACCTCAATAGGAAGGACTGAATCTTTTGTCAATCTTCTTCTGACTATCTGTTAAAGTGAAGCAAAGTGATGCAGTTGTCAGCTTGGATTGGAGGAAGATTTCTCAAGGAAGGAGCACAAAAGAAAAAGGCCAAAACAGCAAAACAGCAAAAAACTCCCCAAATCGTGGAAAATCACCCTTTTTATGCGTAAGTTCCTTCCAATAGAAATTTGGGGTTTGTATCAGCTGATGGGACATACTAATGAGTTAGCCATCCAGATGTTTGTCAAAATTAGAAATAAGCTCTTGTGAAGAGAAGTTCAATTTCCCTTTTTGGCATAATGTGTCGCCTGTTGATGGGAAAAATATGTGAAAGTAATGTACATGTTATTACTTTAACCAAATTATTATTTGGAAGGAGAAAGTTCTTATAATAATCTACGAGTGAGGAATAGTTTGGATTAAGGTTCAAATTAGAGCTGTTTTCTAGAGTTACTAAAACCTTCATTCTATTAATCAATTTTATAACTCTGTTAGAATTCTCATATCAGTTCTAATGAATGTAATAATTCCAGCTTAGGGTAGAGGATTTAGTTTGAAGTATAAAGTCACTGGCCAAGGAAACACAATGTAACTCCTTCTAATTGGAATGGCATCTAATCTGAAGAAGGCCTGTAAATCAAGCTGAAAACATTCAGTAGAACTATGAAGAAGTGCTGGAAATGTGTGAAAAGGTGTTTTTTTTTATATATAATGATACCCCGAACTTACGCGATAGGTGGGACCGAGCGATAACCGCGTAAGTCGGGGTATAATTTCTTAATTTGTGTAATATTTATTATATGTTCTTTTACATTTCAATGAATAACTTTATTTAAATTTATAAATCTAAAATTACAACATAAGAAATTTAAATAACCTCAAAAAAAATTGAATTGTTTCATTTTGGAACACAACTAACTCCTTCTAATTGGAATGGCATCTAACCTGAAGAAGGCCTGTAAATCAAGCCAAAAATGTTCCTTAGAACTGTAAAGAAGTGCTGGAAATGTATGAAAAGCTGTGTTTTTACATATAATGTAAAAATTCCAGCTTAAAGTAGAAGATTTTGTTTGAAATATTATACAATTATTAAATATTTTTTAAATAATTTTTTCTTTTCAATTAAAGATAATTTTAATACTATTCTTCAGTTAGATTTAATATTCATTTTAATATATATATACACTGTGTACAACCATGTACTGTTTCTATAATTTTTAATAAAAACAATTTGTAATTTTCATAACATGTTCTCTATTTCTAAACTATTTAATTTCTTGTAGTTAGTACACCTATAAATTAAAAACTGTTACATATTTTTCTCTATAATTAAACTGATTTTGTACTGATTAATCTTATCTACAAAAAAGTATTTTTTCATTACTACTTGTAATAAGATTTTCAACTTCTAAATGTTAATTAAGAAGGCAGAGAGATTTAAATCTATTTTTACAATCATGATCTTTATAAGCCATTAATTATCATTATCTGTAAATCTTCTTACACGTTTCTGTCTTATTTAATTTTAGTGATATGATATATATAAAAAAACTGAAAAAGAAAAAATTTCTCACAGATAGCCAAACAAAGTATGTATTATGTTGTTATTAATACTTATTCAAAATTTACATTTTAAATTTAATAAAATTATTATATTGTATAACAAAATGATTAAGAAAATTATATACAAATCAAATAAAAAAAATATATATATATTTTTNTTTATGAGAGGGAGGGATCATAGATATGCAATGAGACTTCGGCTAATATTTGAGATCAAGAATGAGACCATTTTAACGCAACAAAACCAAAATTTAATGGAAACAAATTAAAATAAAATACAAATATACAATCTTACATAAAGAAATTCTAAAGTCCCTATCTGGTCACGAGTGAGAGAGAGAGAGTTTACATAAATAAAACATACTACCTCAATAGGAAGGACTGAATCTTTTGTCAATCTTCTTCTGACTATCTGTTAAAGTGAAGCAAAGTGATGCAGTTGTCAGCTTGGATTGGAGGAAGATTTCTCAAGGAAGGAGCACAAAAGAAAAAGGCCAAAACAGCAAAACAGCAAAAAACTCCCCAAATCGTGGAAAATCATCCTTTTTATGCGTAAGTTCCTTCCAATAGAAATTTGGGGTTTGTATCAGCTGATGGGACATACTAATGAGTTAGCCATCCAGATGTTTGTCAAAATTAGAAATAAGCTCTTGTGAAGAGAAGTTCAATTTCCCTTTTTGGCATAATGTGTCGCCTGTTGATGGGAAAAATATGTGAAAGTAATGTACATGTTATTACTTTAACCAAATTATTATTTGGAAGGAGAAAGTTCTTATAATAATCTACGAGTGAGGAATAGTTTGGATTAAGGTTCAAATTAGAGCTGTTTTCTAGAGTTACTAAAACCTTCATTCTATTAATCAATTTTATAACTCTGTTAGAATTCTCATATCAGTTCTAATGAATGTAAAAATTCCAGCTTAGGGTAGAGGATTTAGTTTGAAGTATAAAGTCACTGGCCAAGGAAACACAATGTAACTCCTTCTAATTGGAATGGCATCTAATCTGAAGAAGGCCTGTAAATCAAGCTGAAAACATTCAGTAGAACTATGAAGAAGTGCTGGAAATGTGTGAAAAGGTGTTTTTTTTTATATATAATATAAAAATTCCAGCTTAGGGTAGAAAATTTAGTTTGACTAAATTATGCTTGCAAAGATGTGATTTATTTATTTTTCATTTACTGAAAATTAATATGATAAGATGTTTAGATGCAAACTTTCAAACCTTATTTTGGTTAATAGTCAAAATAATAGTTCAACTATTAATAATGAACTATAATTTACAAATTAATAAATAAATGTAAAATATTATGATATGAACATACAATACAAACTGAATATTAGAAACTTCCAAATCTGAGAAAATAAAAGCTAGCAATTTGATGATATCTGTTGTCTAATGTTAAATAAAACTTTAAAACTATTGAGAATAAATTAAGTAAGAATTAGTTTCAGAAAGATTTTTCTAATTTTGTCAATAATAATTTTATTAAATTATTAATTTGATGAAAATTTAAAATATGTAAATCAAAAATCTTCATTATAGGAATAAATACTTTTTCATATATATTTTGCAGTAATATCCCCATTTTCAATTTAATTATTACATAACAAAACCAGAAAAATTTGGAAGATTTGTTTTGAGATGACTGAAAAAGAACATAAGAAGGCTGTTAAGAATGTACATAATTAAAATGAAGCCATAATAAAGATTTGGGTAGAGGTAGTATCAATTATTTACTTAAGTGCACCAATATATTACAAAAAATTATTATTCAGCAAACATATTTACCTCAGAAGAATTAAACACATCTGGTAACAAAAAATTTAATAAGGCCCACAATTCATGAAGATTGTTTTGCAGTGGAGTACCAGTTAATAACAGTCTGTTGGTTGATTTAAATTCTCTAACTATTTCAGAAAGCTGAAAACAAAAATAAAATAAACTGTAAAAAAATCATAGTATTGTGTCTAAGAAAATGAGTACTATTTTATAACAAAACGCTGTATTTGATATCAATTAATTACAGTAGAGCATCGATTATCCAACTCAATTGAGGACTGGGGTTGGTCGGATAACTGAAAAAACAGATAACCGAATAATATGAAAAATTACATTATTAGTATAGTATATTAGTATATCTCTTGTAATTAGTATATTACTATATAGCTATTAACCTACTTCACGTTGAATTTTCATCAATGTTAAGCCTAACAAAAATTTTTTTAAAATAATAATCGTCACTATTGTATCATTAAAAATTAGAAAATTAAGCCTTGTTTAAATACTGGCTCCCTTTCATGGTCGAGCCATGTTGCCAGCTAAAACATGTAAAAATACTATTAAAGTAACCAAGACAGCCAAATATTGTAGCGCCACATCACTAGCGGACATTTGAATTTGCCGACTAGAACAGTCGGCTAACCGATGTGACGGTTAATCAGGGGTCGGATAATCAATGCTCTACTGTAATTTGTTGAAAGTAAATTAATTCTTTAATTAAAAATAATGAACATGTTTTCATCTATGATTTTATTTTAAAATTTGCATATCTTAGAAATATATCATACTTGTAAAATATATCTATAAATAATACTCAAACATAATTATTAATTTAAACTTATTTTACAGCACACTTAGATTAATCTAACAATCTTTCAGTAAGCTTCTATAAATCTGTTCAACATTTGATATACTATATATACAAATATATAATGAATTCAATAAAAAAAAAATTACTCATTCAAAATTGCATTGTTGTATGCAAGAGACAATTATACAAAGTAACTAATAACTTTTGTAATTTAATAAAAATTTCATTATAATACTTACTTTAATACAAATTATACTAACATGGTTCATGTTTTAATAAATATATTACATATGAAAATTTTATTACCTGAGGAAAACCATTGCTTTAGTTAATAAAATTTATTGTATCCAAAGTCTAAGCAAAATCAAAGTTTAAATAATCTCAACATGACCAATACAGTATACATTTTCTTTCATAAACCACAGACTATAAACAATTTTTTTTTTTTAACTTAGTAACTAAAATATAATGTGCTGTAATATAATCATAACTCAATTTTACAATTATTCATGGTGATCTAGTGTCAAGACACTAGATCACCATGAATAATTGTAAAATTAAGTTATAAGTGATTTATAAATCATTCAGCAAATGCCAATAGCATTTTCAAAGCATATCAAACTCATCTAATTTATCATTATTTTATTATAAACCTTCTACTGATATATTTTTATATTAGAATCTTGAAAATCATCATCAATACCACAAATTCCCATTTAATGTCATTTCATTTAATATTGTTGAGAAAAGATACATTTGTAACCATCATTGTTGAATTTTCTTTATAAACAGTAAAATTGATTCTATGAGGTGAGAAATAAATACCAGAGGTTATAAACATGATCCAATTATATCTTGCTTATATAAATCAGTCTATAGTAAAATTAGTTTCACTATGTATCATTTTTCAATTAGCATTGCAGTTTCCAAAAACCTATCATCAACAATATTAAGTGAGAACTTGCTGTATTTAAATATTTAATATTTATTTCTGTTTATTAATCAATTGTTATAATTTTTTGAAAGATATTGATAAATATTCAATCACTGAGAGAGGAAAAAAGAATAGAAATAATTACAAATTTTCTTATTATTTTTATACACAAATACATACTCCTTATTCAGTCAACAATTCTCTTGTTTTTAAATAAAATAATTATTTACTGAAAACAAACTGAATTTTTCCTTTTTCTTTAATTCTATAAAAAATTAATCCAATAAATCATCAACTTTTGAGTCTTATATTAAAATATGCAGATAATTAGCCAATAAGAAAATTTCTATCAAATGGTAATGGCTAGATGGACAGCATAGCAAAGATACTTGCTGTCACTATAAATGATAAGTTTGAATCCAGATCAAATCCTCTAACTTTTTTTATAGATGTTCTGGTTCAGATATATTAGGATTTCACCCCCACCACACAGCTTATTTATGCCTTTTATGAGAAGATGCTCTTTACATGTCCAATTATATAGATATAATTTATCATCAATTTATCATGTTTAATCATATATTCATCAATTATTTAGATCAAGGGTGGGCAACCGTTTTTATAACATGGGCCAGAATAAATTTTATGTTTTTTCCGCAGGCCATAGTAGTTAATTGACACCTTCTTGTGACCTGTAATTTTTAGTCTGCAAATATGAAATAAATATATATATTACAAAAAAAGAAATTAATTACTACATTTATTTCTCTTATCGTTTTCGAAAATTACAAAGAATTGGAAAAATAACTATTAATCATAAACAATAAATATAAGTGTATAAATGAAAAAAGTATTTATTTAATGTGACATCTGGTGCTGCAAAGATTTTGTTAGCATTTCAATATCTGGTTCAATTTGTATGGTGCTTAAACGCAAGTTGTTTTCCAAATGCATATCGGTTATTTTGGTTCTGTACTTTGATTTCAAGTACTTCATCTTGGAGAACAGCTGTTCACATTGGTATGTTGAGCCAAATAAAGAGTAAATATATTTCGCATTATCAAATAAATTTGGAAATTCTTCAGTCGTCAGATTTCTATAAAACTCATGGACAGGTGTAAAATTAAAATTTTCTTATAAACCTATCCTCTTTTTGAGATACAATAATTCTGTTTGAAATTTCTCTGGAACAGTTTTGATTTCAGTGATGGATATGGGCGAGTTAAATAACTGAAAATAAATATTTTTCTTGTCAAAATCTTGAAAATGTTGATCAAATTCTGAATAAAGATCTTTGGTATTTTTAACAAAAAATTGAAGATTATATTTGTCACTATAATTAGATAATGGTGGAAAATGAAAAAGATTATTTTTCTCTATATGGGATTGCCACGAATGGAGTTTACTTCTAAAAGCTTTAATATGTCCACATAATTGTGTCACATCTTGATTTTACTTTTGTAAGGCTTCATTTAAAACATTCAAGTGTCCTGTAATATCAACAAAGAATGCCAGGTCTTACAACCACTTCTCATCATTTAATGCTTCAATGGAATTCCTTTCATATCCATGAATAGTTTAATTTCGTGTTTCAAATTATAAAATTTGCTTAATACGGTTGCTCTCGTGAGCCAATGGACTGGACAATAATATTGAACATCTGTATATTCATTTTCAAGATCAATTAGCAATTCTCAAAATTCTCGATGACTTAGTGCTGATTTTTTTATTGTGTTTTTGTAGTTGGATATGACAGACATTACATTTTCTAATTGCATAGCTTTTGCACATAGATTTTCTTGATGGATGATGCAATGAGATATAAATAATTTAGAAAAATTCTGTTCTCCCATTTTTTGTTTAAATAAGGAAATGGCGCCCTTATTTTTTCCTGTCATTGCTGCCGCCATACTTCAGAGAATAATATTCAATTTAAACTAGATGAATTACATCAAAAAATATTTATTTATAATTTCTTCTAAAGATCTCGTGAGCTGAATAGAGCGAATAGTTTTTACAGGCCATATTGGCCCGTGGGTTGCCCACCATTGATTTAGATCATAAAATTTAAAAATTAAATTTAAGCTTGAGGACTAGTAATTTACATTATGGTATGCAAGAGACTATAAATATGTAGTAATAAAAAGAGATAGAGAGAGAGAGAGAGAAGCTTTTCTTTGCTTGTCTTGAATTCTTAATTATAAAGTAAATTAATGTACTTTATAAATTCTTTGAAACAGACATTTTAACATATATTTGCTAAGTAAGAATTAAATTCTATTCTCAGCCTCCCATTTTTCTATTCTTGCAAAATCAATCCATCCCTGTTGTTTTTCATAGTATTGCAAAGTTTGCATTTATTCACTTTCAGATTACACTTTACAGATTAGCCTGAAGATGAATAAATGAAATAAATTTTTATAACAAGCTATATAACAAGTAATGTAAGGATATAACACATTACATAATATTCAAAGTTTGAATACAATTTACAAATAATAATAAATTAACTTCAAAAAAAATTATTTTTATAAGTAATTTAAATCAACATTTTGATATTAATGATTAGTAATAATAAATTGTAATGAAAATGCTTACCTTGGATTTTTCATTTTTAATACGATGAGCTTCATCAATAACTAGATATCTCCAATTAAATTTCTTCAATACTGCTTTTTCTCTAATAACCATTTCATAGGATGTCACACAAACATCCCATTCACCAGGCATTAAAGTATCTCTAATAAATATGGCCTAAAATTGAAGATACAATTTAATTTGTTAGATATATATTTTTTTAATTATAGCTTTTTAATAATTTATAAATAAAATTATTTTAATATTTAAAAAAATTACACTTACTCTTTTTTCCTGATCACCAATAAAGCAAACAGCTTTTAAAGATGGACACCATCGTGTAAATTCATTTGCCCAATTACTTAAAGTAGATTTGGGCACAATAACCATATGAGGACCAGGAGTGTTACGATAATGTTTCATATAACCCAATAAAGATATTGTTTGTAATGTTTTACCTAAACCCTAAAATATATTTAATAATTTAAGATAATATATTAATATATATCCAGGAAAATCTTTAATACAAGATTTGAAACATTTTATGCTAATATTTACCATCTCATCAGCTAATATGCCATTAATTCCATGTTCATACAAAGAGATCATCCAATTTAATCCTCGAACTTGGTAATCTCTAAGTTCACCATTTTTTATATCTGAAAAATTTAAATAGCAAAATTATTCTGAAAACAAATACTTTTATAAAATAAAAACTTTTATTTATCATATAAAAAATTAACATAAGGTTTTTAACAAGTAAGTAAAATTTAACGAAAGTTCTAAAATTGTTGAGCGTTTGAAATATTGAATACTTTACATTCAAAATTCCGGAATCGGAAGGTGGTAATTAAAACTGCTGAAAAATTTTGCTCTGCATTAAAAATAAATCTTAATTAATCTATTGCTACAATCTCATATATTTATTTATATTTACATTAATTTTATGACAAATTATGGTATCCAAATTCTTTCTACAATCAAAATATGCCACAATTTCTCAAACTATAACATGCTGATTCTCTGATGAGAAGCATTAAGTCTATTTTTGTTGATTTTATTAGAAACATCTGCAGACAACTGCTACAAGACTGACCTATAATGTGCTTTATCATCTTTGTTTAACTTATCATTTGATTATCTGACACTAAAACACTCACGAAAACTTCAAACACACATTTTAAGTTTCTGATGAATATAAAGTACAAATTTTCTTTTAACAATGTATTCAATAAATGTACACACTCAAAATGAAATGACATTGTCCTCAACTTACTCAAATCATATTGTTACAATATGGCTGATGCAAGTGACTTATTTCAAATTGCAGAGTATGATGATAGTTGTCAATACCAGAAATATTTATATATCATACATTGTTTTGTTGCCAATGGTTTAGTCATATGATGATGTTGGCCATTACTCTTTGCACTGATACAGTGAGTGGAATGGTTAACTAACAACTTGAATGATTTGTACATGTCTGCTTTTACCACAGCATGGAGAATGGATATCACAATCTGTTTGGATGCCTTCAGTGTCTTGAAAGTTTTCTTTTCAGCTGTAATTTCAATTTCAGAAATACAATATAGCTGTTAAGGGACATCTGAAGAATACTATGGAAGACTGAATGAAATGACTTGTGTGACATTACCAACCAAATCAGCAGTTACACTTAATACTTCGTAGTTCAATCAGTACATTTATTTAATCAGACTAAAATTTTAATTACTATAAACTGTTTACTGATTATTTAACCCCTTCTGAGCCGCGCTCGAGTGTGACTCGAGCAAGTTTTATAGCATTACGTCGTTAAGGCCACTTTTGAAAAAATTATTTTTTTTGAATTTTTGGAATGTTTTTTAGGTCCCCAAATTTTTTCAGAATTTTTTGCGCACGCGAAAAAATTTTATCGCGATTTTAATGAGCCTTTGATAAGGCTCAATGAAGGCTTAATGTTTTTTTAATGGGAGTTTTTTATCAAAATTAATTTATCATTCTAAAGTTGTAGCGCACCGATTTTCCTTCGGTAAAGTTATTTAAAGCTGCTTTCTGATGTCAAAAACGACTTCCGATAGTTTTTTAATTTTTTTAATTAATAGATTTTATTATATAGAAGTTTAATTAATTAGGGGGGTCGGAAATCGCAATAAAAATTATAATTTTTTTAAAATATTTAAAAATATACTGCCAGATTGAAGTCACCCTACTTTAAACCCTTGTCCTCCCACGATGTCTATGAGAATGTCCCGGGAAATCCGACTCCAGCTGTGTTCAAGGTGTGTAAACAATAACTCATCCATGTGTAAACAATAACTCATCGGTGTTAAATTTCGCAGAAAGGCCAGACAAAAAAACTTAGACTTTGAAGCTTTTTCTTCAAAATTAACGCATTTCTTTCGTTTTTTTTTTTCAGTTTTAAGTATTTTTTATGCTTAATTAAAAATTCTAAAAAAAATGGGCGGCTTAAAAGGGGTTAATTATTATTAGTCACAATAAAAATAATGAACTCCAAAAGTAATTTTAGATATTTCATTTAATTCAATAATTTTAAATATAAAAAAATTAGTACCATATACAGAGTGGTTAGAATTAAATTGATGGTACTCAGACATGCATGGAATGGGCTCAACTGAACCAAACAAAACTTGGTACACATTCAATGCAGATAATAGGGAAGATATTTATAAAAAGGGGAAAAAACATCAGTTAAAATTTTCATAACCAGGGAAAAATATGGCACTGCAAGAATAACAATTATAATATAAGGGGACAAAATTTTATTAGAAGTATAAAATTACATTTTACACATTTACAATATGTGCTCAATGTAGGATCCTTCTCTGTCAACTACTTGTTCTAATCTTAAAACAGCATTATAAACTGCCTCATGTAACATTTCAAGAGGAATCTAGGAGACATGTCACATTGATGGTCTTCAGCTCTGACACAGAAAGCATACATTCTTGATAAACATAATCTTTCAAATTGCAAGCCCACAGCCAGAAACACATGTTTTAAGTGAACAGCATCACATTTTCCCCTGGTGGTGAAAATTTCAACTATTTTCACCACCAGGGGAAAATGTGATGTTGTTTCAATTATTTTCACCCATGATCTGCATTACATGTGTCATTCAGTATATGTCATGTCTTTCATTCAGTAGAGCTGGCTCCACGTGTCTGAGTACCATTATTCAAACCACCTTGTGTATTTAATAATAACTTATAAATATATTAGATGTGGAGAGATTTACTTAAATATTAAATCATGCATGTCTTGCAATTCTGAAAATATGAACATTTATATTAAAGTGATTATGTATTTAAAATGATTTATATTAATTACTATATATGTATTCAATTAACAAAATAAACAGAAAAAAATATGATCCTAAAATCTATTCCTTCAAATAAATTTCAGATGAATTCAAGTAACAAGATCTTTCAAAAATTTCTTACAAAATAAAATTTAATGTATAAAAATGATATTTACATGATGGGGATTCTTCAAAACGAGTCACTAACATAAGATTTTTACGACTTTCGGAAAGTAATTCTTCATCTTCTTCTTGCTCAGTCATTCGATGTCGATGACTAAAATAAAAGACAAAATATTTATGTTTAGTTTTATATTTATGTAGATTAAAACTTCAAATTTGTCTTTTTTAAAATTGTCATTATGAAAAATATAAACAACATTAAAATAATTTTAATTCAAAATTATCTGAAAAATAATTTGGTGATGACTTGGATTATCTCTATAGTTATTTTTTAACCTGATGTTGGTAGTCATTGAAAGTTGTAGTAGGCACAATGCAATTGTTAAGGGCTACACCACTGCATTAATTTCAATTGAGGAATCATATTATTAGATCAATTAGTCAGTTGTACAAAGTATAACTGACTAACTATACAATTGACTAATTTGGTTGTACAAAGTACAATTAACTAATTCAATTGACTTTGTACAAATACAAAAGAAATTTCACAGGATTTTATCCTTTATTTCAACTATTACATGATAAGAAATAAAACAATAAGCTTTGTGATAAAAACTGAAATTATTCTGAAGACCTTAGTGTTGTAATAAAACATTTCACATCTGCCTAAATATCTTTTAAAGGAAAGCAAAGTCTATTTTAATGTTTTTAGTATTGATTCTGATAATAGAAAATTTCTGGAGCCAACACAAAATGCACAAAACTATCATGTGAAAGCATTATATTGATGCCTAATTTGGTTTTTAATTTTTAAAGAATAATTTAAAATGCTTTTTAATTTTTAAATAAAAATTTAAATTTATTAAATTTAATTTTAATTAAAAAAAATATATAATTATNTTTAATTATATAAATTATATTTTTATAATTTGTGAACTAAATATAATGATTGTGTCGAAAACCTGGGAATATTTTTAATCATATTTTACATACTGAGACAGAAGTGCAGCCTAAAAAGAAGGTCGACTCTGCCATAAAGACAGTTAGTTCCCGAAGTGTGAAAGGGACGTAAAGATTTAAAAGAAGACAATGATACTTATACACATTTAATTTGTAATGTATGAATTTCATCCTGGCATGTTGTATATAATTATATTTTTTAATTTAAAAACTATTTAGTTTAAGTTAAAAAATGAAACTTCAAACTCTTGACTTTTACTTTGAGTTTTAAAAAATGTAGCTTTTTTTTTTTTGGTATTCTTATCCCAACTATAATAGATTAAGAAATAATTGCTCTCATTCTCATCTACTGCACATTTGTATCTAAGAAAACAATAATTCAAACTTTCCTGAAAACTACTCTTGTAATTAAAGAACAGTACTACTGCTTAGACCTTCAAAGTCCAGTAAAATTGTTTAATTCTTAAGCATTTTCAGTCTGACCTGATACTGGCTGGGTGGTAACCCTAACGTCACCTTATCTCCCTAAAATGGAGACAGTTAGTATCAATCAAGTGCAATTTCTCATTTCTCTGACTACACAAAAGAAGTCTGCCATGACAAACATCTTGTGTATGGGGTGTCATGTTCTCTCTGCTTTGTAAATGTAAAAGTTTCCAATAAACTAGAAAGTAAACTAAGTTATGTTTAGTTAACAAACGTAAGACCATAGTATAAAAAGAAAAACAGTTGTACTTGGCCCAACTATACTTCGATAAACAGTGTGGTGCAAAAATCCTATACCAATAATTGGGTAAAATAAGATACATCGCCAACAAAAAAGTGTATGAAATCAGAAGAAAACTCAATAAGAAATTTTATTGGCTATGAGAAACTTCCCGCCGAAAGCAAATTAGAAAAATAGAAATTCAGTATTACAACTTCACAGCCTTAAATGTGCCATCCAATAAACTAATACTTAATTGATAATGTCATAATTTTAAAAATTTTTAATCTTTGAATGAACAAATAATTAATTTTCTTATTAAATGTAGAAAAATTGTTTTAAAAATTGGAATTTGTAACCAGATTTGCTTGATTCTGATTACTGGAAAATGCCCAATTTTTCTGATTCTTAATTCCAATTAATCATCCTATCACTAATGATTGCTCTATGTTTACTTTAGAAATATATTACATTTATTTTATTTTTAACATTGGTATTTGTAAATATATCACTGCTTTTTGTTGATAGTGGTATAATTTAAAAAATGTTAATTTTAAAAGGGTATCATTTAAAAATTCAAATTGACTAGCATTTGAATACAAGTTGACAATACATCTGATCTCTAATGGGAATCCAATGGAAATACAAATATGCTATTTTACATAATAAACATACTCTACCTAAGTTTATTTATGCAAAAACAAGCAAAATCAGTTTTTTTTAGTTGTGTCATTTTCAAGCAAAGCAGAATATCATATGCTACTTTTGTTATACATTATGCATGTTAATGGAAGATGACAAAAAATGCTCAAAGTATTAATTATTGTATCATAACAGAATAATTTTCTTTTATTACTTTTGACAATGCATTATACAGGCAAAATTACATAGTCATAAGACCATACCATAAGACAACGATGGCCATCCAAAAAGAACAATAAATAACAAACCTGATATAAAAGAGCAAAAAAAAAAAAAAATTAAAATAATAAAGCTAAAAAGAAAAAATATAATTGATGGTGGCCTAACACATCAGAAATGTGCAGCTGTCCAGATTACCAGCTATGCGAACAAGAGGTGACCAGGATGTGTATACTCAATGGCACCCCATACCATCACTGCTGGGTCCACAAGATGATGATGAATGCAAATTGGCAATGATCATTCCATTTGATGCCTCCACATAAGGATATGGCCATCATTATGCTTTACACAGAACCAGGTTTCGTCTGAAAAGACAACATGATACCACTCCAGCAATATTCATCATTAAATGCACCACTGTAGGCATGCCTAACTCTGATGCAGCATCAAGGAAAGCCACAGCAATGGTCACCACGCTGATTATTCATGATCTACAGATGTCGCACTGTCTGTGCAGACACTTGTTATGAAAATGACCTGAGTTCCTGACTCAGTATATGATGCGGCTGTACAATCCTGCAAGGTCATGTGGAAAACCATCTGCAGAGACTGCTGAGATCCCACATAGTGTTCTATATCGTCCTCTGGACCCATCAATTCCATATTCTCATGACAGTTGTGGGATCATGACCAACATGAGCAGAAATAGCGTGGAATGATAAACTGCAGTCACAATAGGCTACAACACTTCTACCACAATCAAACTCTGACATATACTGGTAGGTATTCCTCCTCCTTACATAAGGCATAACAACACCTTTATGTAAGCAACCAATGTGCGAATGTAATTTCCATATGAGAAACCAGGGGCCATATTCTAGTCACTTAATCTCTCATCTCTTCTTTCAAGGAAGAATGATGTCATTATGTTTTTGTTTTATAACGTTTTTACAGATTGTAATGTCAATTTGTCTCTTAACATATAAAAATTTTAATAACCTAAGTTAGAAAAGTGTGCGTACTTACATATTTTTCAAAATATTATCTAATTTCTCCGTAACTATCTAAATAAGCTTAACATCATATCCATTAGTTCAGTAATTGATGTAGGATAATTAAAAAAAAAATGGAATCAGTGACATTTCCGAGTAGGCATTCGAAAAAAATCAAAAGCATTTTCTCTCTCGAAATATTCTATAATGAGATAAAAAGTGTTCTTAATCCAATTGTACAGCGCAGTAGCATCTAGTTGTCCATACTGGATATAACAAAATCAAGGCAAAAGATGAAAGACAGGTCAAAAGACAACTATCCACTTGTCTCTGAGAAACGAGAGAAAAAGTTGTCCAGAATCGTGTTTGGAGAGACATGATCTCTCGAGACATAAACAAATGATTAGCCAATCAGAGATTAGCTTGTGAGAGACAAGAGACAATGACCAAAATACGGTCCCTGCTTTACAATCTTTCCTTTTATACAGATTGTAGGTGGCCTTATTCCTACCTACTTTGAGAGCATGTGTTGAAATGTTATTCATTTGCATATCCCAGCATGTTATACCTTTCATGCAAATTTTGTTTGCTGCATGCTGCCTTCATGGTATAGCAATTTTAATGGCCAATGGTATATTTATTATGGCAATATCACAATGCTGGGCTGCAATTTTTAATCATATTTTTCATTTATTCAAGTTAAAATCTGTGCTCTCCACCTCAAATTAGTAGTGTCTTGGCCCTGTACATCATACTTTTCCTGTTATCAATAGATTTATGCCAATCATCTATCCAACTCCTTTCAGGAAAAATTTTTGAATTGAAATAATGTCACTTCCAGTGCAAACCAGAAGTTCACACATAGTTGATTGAGGCCTCCTTAAGCTTTCCATATCTGGTCTTGTCTTTCATCTATCTNGAATTTAATTGAGTTGATAAGATTTTGTATGCTATAGATTTATTTAGTATCGAGTTCGGATAATTGTTTGCTGATTATGTAACGAAATATGCGGATTATTCACCTTAATTTTGCTTTAAATTCGAAAATAAATCTGATGTTATTCAATGAAATTAATTTTAGATATTATATAAATGTATAAAATTATTTGAGCTTTGAATCGAACTTAATTCATTTATAAAATATCTCTATAACTTAACGAGCAATTATTTATTTATTGTGACATCGTTACAATGCCGGGCTGTAATTTTTAATTAATTTAAAATATATGCTCTCGATCTCAAATTAGTAGTGTCTTGCTCCTGTACGTCAGTCATCTATCTAACTCCGTTCTAGTGAAAATTTTTGAATTGAAATCACGTGATTTCAGCTCTATGTCGAAAATTAGTATGCGGTTAATCGGGCCTTCTGCTCCTGATCTTTCCATATCTGGTCTTGTCTTTCATCTATCTAACTCTGTTCTCAAGAGAAAGGACAGATAGACAGACAGACAATAGTGGAAATTTATACATCTACAATTATTTCAAATTGCAGCCAAAAAAAAAAAAAAAAAAGCAGGTTCACATGGCAGTTATAGTACCTAGGTCACATGCACTATCTGGAAGCCACCACTCCCATTCATTGTCAATGACACAATGTGTATTTTTTAGTTTATGTGGTTCCTGTGCTTTATAGGAAGTTTCTGATTAGTTTATTTGAAAGATGAATGTTTTATTTAACAGAAAATTCCAGTGTGTTTATGAAAATACTGTATCAAAACCTCATTCAAATTAAACAGTTTGGCAAATTTAAGTTTATCAGTTTGATTTAACATGTAAATACCTGTGCAAGACAATTAGGGAAAGAAATTAACTTCAAGCAAATGCAACTTCTAATGTTTCCAGTTCAAGTTCTAATATATATATAAACTTCAAAATACAAAATAATGATGATAAATTATAAAATGACATACTCTCCCATTGCTGAAAGTTTAGCTTTTTCATCATTTTTCTTCAATTTCGGTCTCCCAGGTTTCAATTTCAATGGAGAATCTCCATTATTACCACTAGTACCACTTGTCATAAAATGTGAAAAAATTTCAGTTTGTTGAAGAAGAAAGTCAAATCTTCTCCCTCGGTCCATTTCCTTAAAAAAATTTCAGAAGTTAGAAATTATTATAAAGTTGTAAAAATTGGATGCCAAACATAAATCTACAATTATTTGAAAATAATTTATTTTATTTGTATAAGAATTTAGTTTTATTGGAATGTTGAATAAATTAAGTTTCTTAACTAGATAACAATATATACTATTAAAAAAAATATTTTCATATATATGCATCTCCAGAAATGGAAATCCTGACACTGAGAAGGAGTTATACTAGGTGAATGAAAATTACACAAAACATCTAATATGATTTATTATATTGATACAAGTTTCAAGATCACAACTCACAGGATACAAGTACAGTACAGTGTCATAGCAAATGCAAATTAAAAGTTTCCAATAGACGTATATGGAGCTGTTCATATGCAATAGTGTCACTGTAAAAAGCTATGGTGATAATAGCTGCATATAAAGAATGCCTCAAAGGTGACAACAAATTGCACATCAGCAATTAACCCAAGTTTGAACATGATTGCTTAATTCAAACTTAAACTTTTTGCAACTTGTTACCAGCAAAATAACTCATTTAAGAAGTCATTTGTTTGAAAAAAAGCTGTCATAAGCTCTTTCTTAACTTTCCTGCCACTTGGACAGCAAAGAAAACCAATTAGAAAATCCAATAATTTTCAATTATACTAAGATATAAAATTTAAACAACACAAAAACTTAAAAGGAATAATTTTGTTGAATTATGAAAATTTTCTCTATTTTAAAATATTCAAGTTTAAAAAACATACACATTAGTTCAAAGTAAAAATTGTGAGAGTGCCATCTGTTATGAGATTTTATTAGAAAATAATTCTTATATTATTATTTATTATAAAAAAAGGCAAAAAGCTTATATTTCGGGATAGCATTCTTAAAGAAACTGTAAATACCAAATAACAAGTAAAACTTTCATTGTCTGATCCTCTTTGGATATAACAAGACCATCATTCTACCTCTCCACTCCTTTGACCACCAAAAGTTCAATAGCATCAATCTCCAGATACACAAGCCTCTCTGCAAAATTTTAGAAATTTTTGACAAAAGGAACAGGAGTTATTAAGCTTCAAAATGAATGAATAAAATTGTGCCATGGACCCAAATATCCATACATACAGAAAACATCTGATTTTTGCATTTGTGTCGAGATGTTTCAAGGTCCTAAATCAAAGAATGTAAAAATCTTTAGGGAGTCATTTTTCTGACTGATTGCCATAGTTTCCTTCTGTTGTATATTACAACTAGAAGGGTAATTAAGTTACTAACATGGCATGCTTTCACACAAATTTCAAATGCTTATATCTAGAAATGTGATCATTGTCAAATATCCAAAAAAATTTTTTACTAATAAGTTTTTCAGAATTGTTTATTCCAGCAAAAGTACTCTCTAAATACTGAATTTCCTAATTCAAAAAAGTTAAAGGTTCTCATTAAATCTGTTTCATAAAAATTCTGGTAGTGTCATGTTAATAGAATAGATAGCTCAACTGTAAATTTTTATTAGAAATCTAACAATTTTCCAATGTCTAATAAAATAAGAAAATGCTTTCTCATTCTACAGAAATATCATCATTGACACTGTTTTGGTTTCACTGCAAACACTAAAACTAAACTAAAACAGATGGTTGATTAATTAATGCTTCTAGTCCTTTAAATATTAATGCATTTATATGAGTCTATTGTGACTATTATTAATAGGACTTATTGTATCATTTAACTTGCAGATGAAATTAGAGAGATTGAATGTCTCTTGGTTCAAAAGAATAAACTTTTATTTGCACTTGTATTAAGCAATATATATTTGGAGTTTTATCCTTCAAGAAAGGGGAAAAACTTGAAATACTTAAGTTAGGCATAAGTTATGAATAAGTTGTCTAAAGTATATGAATTAATTATGTAATTGGACTGCAATTTGAAAAAATTGTAGACCTATAAATTCCCACTGTCATCCGTCTGTCGGTCTTTCCTTAATTTCAAGAACAATGTTAGATAAATGAAATTCAAGACCAGATATGGAAACCTTAGGGGCAGGAGGCCCCAATTAACTATATATGAACTTCTGATGAAAACTGAAAATCACATTATTTCAATTCAAAAATTTTCTCCTGAAAGGAGTTAGATAAATGACTGGCACAACTCCATTGCTAATGGAAAAATATGATGTACAGAGGCAAGACACTAAAGTACTAATTTGAAGTGGAGACCATATATTTTAAATTGAGTAATTTAAAAATATGATTAAAAATTGCAGCCCAGCATTGTGACAATGTCACAATAAACAATTGCTTCTTATGGTGTAAAATTTTATTATTTAAAAACTTTTTTGTATAATTAGAAATTTGATTTTTCCAGTCGGTAGATTCTGTATTTGGTTCTGCATTTCCTTGTAGTCTTCTTATTTGTCATTTTAATATGAATAATTTTTCAGTTTTGAATTTTATTGTAGCTTTTATTATTTGCCTCTCGATCTCCCATATATCTCTATGTTGTATGTNCTGACCAACACTAACAGACTACCTATTGTTTAAAAGGCCTTCTGGTGGTGCAAGAAGACGGATTTTATAAAATAAAAAACAGTTGAAACTGCATTTTTATGAATAAAAATTTGACAAACTATTTATCATTTTATGACGAGTAAAATTTTTTTGTCGCGTTCGCAGCTTTTAAGTAATGCATAAACCTTCAAAACGTGAGGCCCTTCAGACCGCAAGGCATAGGCGATGGCCCACGTTGCCCATGCCTTACGCCGCCCTTGGTCATAGAAATGATGTAATTTGAAAATAAAATTTTTTATAAATATGTATGTCAAGTTATATTTTTATTACGATGCAAAATATATTTAAGAGTTTACGGCCATTGTGCCAGGTGAGACGTTGTTGAAACAAAAAAATTATGCATTCCATCACATACATAAACAGTATCGTAATTCGTCAAGTGCAGCAAATTCGTAAAATTTTTGTTTATTTTGAACAATCCAGATAATAGAGGTCCGGATAATTAAGGTTCTACTGTATATATAAATTTCAGTTCTGATCATGCTTTTCATTTGAAAATATCACTACTGGTAAATAGTGAGATTTAATATATTTATCTTGAAAAATTTTCAAATATTAAGACTATATTTATTAATCTTTTTGTGTGTTCTTCAATCTTAAAGACATGTATTCAAAATATCAGAATAGAATTTCATATTTTTGAATCTATTAAGTCATATTTGCAATGGAAATCTCAATATACAGTCAACTCACATTAATATGAATTGCTAGTGGAGCTTTATCAAAACTTTAATGATTTTAGGGGTCACGGTCGTATAATTTAGAGTTAAGGATTAACAGGCAATCAATATCTCTAAATTATAATATTTTGAATTAATTTACTAAATAAAGTTTAATTTAACTTTATTTACAAAAGTTAATTAATAATCTAAATGATTTTCAAACAAAACAAAATGAGGAGACATATTTGCTGTTTAAGTATGGAGCAGTATATCAGAGTGTTAAGCAAAACAAAGCTAAAAGAAATCCATGATTGCTTTCTGTTAAAGCTTATTTGAAAAAATAGAAAGTACTTTTTGTCACCAAAAGAGTAAAAAAAGGGGCCAAACTTAGCATCACTTTATGCATCTCCAAATATGCAAACTAGCATGTGTTTGCATAGGATTGCATCCATTTAAAGGGGTAAATGTTTTTAAACTTTAATCCCTATTTTCTAAGTACAGTAGAATGGTTCGTTAAAACCAGATGTTTGAATTGCTCTACAATCAGAGGTGAACCCCATCTTTGATTACTAGGAGAAGAAAATCTAATCTACTCAAAACAGAATATTTATTTTACTTTGCTTTTTACACTTTGAAATGAATAACAAAATCATTATTGAAAATAGGGTTATAACTTGGGGTTGTGAAGATACTTTACTTTGGTTTGGTTTAACAAATTCTGGTAAAAGTTTTGTTTGCTTAATCATGTGAAAATTAATGCTGTGACAATGGCATTTTGTCAAGGTAACAGCAAAACTCACTTTATTGGTATTCGTTTTAAAGTGAGTCAACTGCATTAAATTTGCTGATTTTTTTATATTAAAATTCAGTAAATGCATATAAAACTTTCATTTTTAAATAATTCTTTTTAAATTTAAATTAATTCTTTTTAAATTTTCCTCTCTCTAAATAGAAAAAATTATCAGCAGGCATTTGATAAGCACTATAGTATTTATCCTTTCAACAATAAAAATCTGATTAGTTTTAAATTGTAAAAAAAATAATTATTGTTTTATTTTATAACATTTTTTTTTAATTCTCAAGTAATTAATTAATTTTAAATGAATTTTTTTTTATTGCAAATAAAACATCCTGATAGGAAATAAAGTACACTTGTGATTTAGTATTTATATGAAAAATAATCTAAACAATTCCATACCTGATAATAAGCTATTTATATCAATATAATTTCCAACTTGGAATAACGCCAACATTATAAGATTGTAACTGTGCAGAAAATTCAAATCCAAGAAGAGACATTTTTTGTAATACAAACTGTACTTAAGAAACATTAAGATAAAAAATATTTAGATTCTGGTGATCATTTTTATTCCAAAAGCTTAAACATCAAAATAAAAATTATGAAATATTATTTCATTATTTTTTTTGATATTTTTCTCTCCTTCAGTGATTGATTCACACACTGAAGATGATCAAAAATATTCATTTCCTTATTAAATATATTATTGATATATATATGTTGATTATCCTAACATACTTGAAACAAACAGTTATTCCATACTGCTTGTTATTAAGATTACAATATTGAATAAGTACTCAGCATTGTCCAATAAAATGTAATAATAATGATAACACTTGAAGCCAAATGAATGCTGAATTATATCGGGCTATATTAATGCTACTGTTAATAATTAAATGTTAAGTAATTTAGACTAGAGGTACACATTAGACACTATCTCATCTCCTTCAAGAACCTCCTAAATTAATTAATAAAATATTAATTTAATTAAAATTATTAATAATGTTATTATTATAATATTATACAGTCGACCCCCCCTATAACACGGTAGATACGTTCCATTCTTTATGAAAGTGATGTTCTACGAGTCCTTAAATACATGAGCCAATCACAGCCTGGCATGTATGCAGTTTACAAACTATGGCTGTTTGAAAGGTTTTCTTCCATAAAATTAATCAATTCTAGACTAATTTGACTCAACATTTCCAAAATATGTATAATTTTTTGGGAATAATCCATATAAACTATGCTATAAACAAAAAATTGTAGGATTACTTACCGAGTGCGCACCGTTCGACGCCGCCACTGCTTAAGCTTGTTTTTGTCGTGGAGCAGTGCATTGAACGGGGGTGTGCGTGTTTCCTGATAAATTATTTTTCTGCAAAAACTTTGCTGAACTTTGGAGACATCATTAATATAAATATAATTTTTATTGCCATTAAATAATAAATGGTTTTTAGTAGATCCGCTGCTCGTTTAAACTCAACGGTTTGTGCAATATCCGCTATTGGTCTAGATTAGACCAATCCTGTCGCGACACGAGTCGGTGATGACATTTTACTAAATTATATGAGTCTCTTTTAGTGTGTTTATACGAATACAGTCGCAATTTTTTCGCCGTCATATAGGAATCCGAACTATACTAACCCGTTTTAGGGGGGTCTACTGTATTTAATTAATATAATATTAAAATTATTCTCAAGGTATCACACCTAATGCATACCTCTAGGCCAAATTACTTAACATTTTATTTATTAACAGCAGCATTAATAAAGCCTGACATAATCTGGCAATTATTTGAATTTAATCTAATAATCAGGTTTATGGATGTTTATATTTATATGTTAACACAGTTAATTGGATATGATTTACAGTACAATGAATATAATTATATTTACTGATAAACTTTTTCAATAGTTTACAAAATAAAAAAAGAACATAATATCCCTTATCCCATGTTGTGTGATGTCTCACTCAATATTTAATAATACAGAAGTAGAATGTTGCAAATGTAAATGTCAAAATATAGTATTCCAATTCCAATGTATTATAATTTGTTTTAATCTGAAATTGTTGACTTTCTAAAACAGGATTACTTTTACTAATTAATAAAAAATTTTTTACAGCTACAGTTCAATCAAATGATCTTTGTACTGTATTACTCTTGCCACATGTAATCAACTCCATTACTGAAAAGCTATTTCAAATCAGCCAAAATTTTCCTGAAATTTCCTAAATACTTCATTAATAATTTATTTAATTTAACCTTTAATTAGTTTTTAAAATATAACCATATAAAACAGTTTGTACTAAAAATAATCAATCCGTTCATAAAACTGATCTCTTAAGGCAAACAGAATTATGATCTGTAAGAATTGATATACTTCTTTTGTGTCATGTGTAAATGTTTCAATGTATCATATTTTTGCTTGTTTTGTGATAATAAATTAGCTTATTGAAGATTTAAAAATTTTTTAAACTGAGTAGATAAATAGCAACCAATACAAACACTTACTCTTTTGGTCTTTAAGAAAATGAGAATTTTGATTGTGATAGTTACCTCAAAGAGCACCACAAATATGATTTGTAAATATATATTACCATAGATTATTTCTGAATTTATATGAAAAAGCTGGCTCCTTTGTTTAATAGACAAACAAAATCAATTTATATTTTCATTCTCTAAATAAATAACACTTAAAGCATTCTTGATGGTTCAAAATAAAAAAATATTTTCAGAAATTAGAATAATAATAATAATATATCATTTTTAAATAATCATATAAAAAATTTTTAGTGGTTACATATAACATGCAATTGATTAGAAATTATTTAAACTATGTATACTCTTTTCCTATTTAATGACTGATATTATGGAATTTATATTAGTTCAGATCTTAAATTCTGTCTAGAATTCTAAACAGAATTTGAGATGTACAGTACACTATGTCAGAACATTAGTAAACATTGTCTTACTTGTTAGAAAAAAAGTATCTACTAGAATTTTTTTCCTACAAATTAATGTAAATTTCATTCAGTACCTTGTTTAACATGCCATTATTTAGTAACCTATTAAACAATAATTTATATATATTCAATTATTCTTATTATACATTATAAACAGCCATACCCTGATATCCAATTACTTCTACAACAAATGTTCTTTAGTTTCCACTACAATATCATAATTGAATAATCCTGGTATAACAAATTTCTTAACACATAACACACTTCTACGTGAACATCATTAGTTGCTCACAACTCATCCAACCTATATTCAAATTCTTGCCACATATTATCGAGAATATCTATAGTATTTACAAACAATTAAAGCCAAACAATTGCAGGATTATATTGGGCTCTATTACTACTATTATTAATAATTAAATGCCAAATAATTTGGCACTAGAGGTAGGTGTTATGCACCATCTCTTGCTAAATTTAATAATTATAATTAATATTTTAATGATTAATTTAGAAAGCTCTGGAAGAAACGAATCAGCCCAAAGCAGGACTTGAACCAGCAACTCCCACATATCATGCTGTCATATGGGCACTGAGTTGTCTGTCTCCAGCCAGTGCCGCAAATAAGTATGATTATATCTAAATTAATAAGTTCTGAAGGCAAGGATCAGACGAAGATCCAGATAGCATAACTGGTAACACAACTGTATAATAAATAGGAGTTGTGAGTTCAATTCCTGCTTCAGGCTGATTTATTTTCTTCAAGACCCCTCTAAATTAATTATTAAAATATTAATTTAATTATAATTATTAAATTTACCAAGATATGGCACATAATGCCTGTCTCTAATGCCAAATTACTTAACATTAATACTAGTAATATAGCACACTATAATCTGGCAATTGTTTAGAGTATTCCATGTGGGAACTAGCACAATATAAAGCTGCAGTTTCAGAAGGAACAGTGAATAAAAATCCTATAGATGTCTGGGAAAGTAAGAGGTGAATAATACCAGAATTGGTCACTTTAGCTTTAAAGACATTGTCAATGCCATCTAGTACTGATGTTGAAAGAAATATTTAAATTGCAAATAACATCCTGAAAACCAACAGAAGTAATCTCACTGATGAAAGTTTAGGTATCCATACAAAACTAACCATTAACTTGATAGCAATCAACAGTATTAACATTGATGAGATGATATATCAGAAAAACATTTTAGATTCTTCTTTTACAGAAATTTATATTCAATAATAAATATTGACAGAATTATAATTTTTACTTAGAAATTATTTGTAAATATATTATTAAGATATGCATAATTAGGCAAAAAAACAATTTTTTAAATCTATTTGCATAATTTTTATAAATTATTTTCATAAAAGTAGTGATCCTATTAATATTAATTCATCCAATATTGTTTTTCTGCTACCAACTTCAACAACAGCTAATATAACACCAGCACTTTAAACCATTGTATTGCAAGTAAAAAAAATTTAAATGATTAATATCTGAAGCTTGGTTAAGATTAACAATAATTTGGGATTCCAGTCAAATTAATGCAAAAGATCAATTAACATACACTCCAGAAATGGAAATCCTGACACTGAGAAGGAGTTATACTAGGTGAATGAAAATTACACAAAACATCTAATATGATTTATTATATTGATACAAGTTTCAAGATCACAACTCACAGGATACAAGTACAGTACAGTGTCATAGCAAATGCAAATTAAAAGTTTCCAATAGACGTATATGGAGCTGTTCATATGCAATAGTGTCACTGTAAAAAGCTATGGTGATAATAGCTGCATATAAAGAATGCCTCAAAGGTGACAACAAATTGCACATCAGCAATTAACCCAAGTTTGAACATGATTGCTTAATTCAAACTTAAACTTTTTGCAACTTGTTACCAGCAAAATAACTCATTTAAGAAGTCATTTGTTTGAAAAAAAGCTGTCATAAGCTCTTTCTTAACTTTCCTGCCACTTGGACAGCAAAGAAAACCAATTAGAAAATCCAATAATTTTCAATTATACTAAGATATAAAATTTAAACAACACAAAAACTTAAAAGGAATAATTTTGTTGAATTATGAAAATTTTCTCTATTTTAAAATATTCAAGTTTAAAAAACATACACATTAGTTCAAAGTAAAAATTGTGAGAGTGCCATCTGTTATGAGATTTTATTAGAAAATAATTCTTATATTATTATTTATTATAAAAAAAGGCAAAAAGCTTATATTTCGGGATAGCATTCTTAAAGAAACTGTAAATACCAAATAACAAGTAAAACTTTCATTGTCTGATCCTCTTTGGATATAACAAGACCATCATTCTACCTCTCCACTCCTTTGACCACCAAAAGTTCAATAGCATCAATCTCCAGATACACAAGCCTCTCTGCAAAATTTTAGAAATTTTTGACAAAAGGAACAGGAGTTATTAAGCTTCAAAATGAATGAATAAAATTGTGCCATGGACCCAAATATCCATACATACAGAAAACATCTGATTTTTGCATTTGTGTCGAGATGTTTCAAGGTCCTAAATCAAAGAATGTAAAAATCTTTAGGGAGTCATTTTTCTGACTGATTGCCATAGTTTCCTTCTGTTGTATATTACAACTAGAAGGGTAATTAAGTTACTAACATGGCATGCTTTCACACAAATTTCAAATGCTTATATCTAGAAATGTGATCATTGTCAAATATCCAAAAAAATTTTTTACTAATAAGTTTTTCAGAATTGTTTATTCCAGCAAAAGTACTCTCTAAATACTGAATTTCCTAATTCAAAAAAGTTAAAGGTTCTCATTAAATCTGTTTCATAAAAATTCTGGTAGTGTCATGTTAATAGAATAGATAGCTCAACTGTAAATTTTTATTAGAAATCTAACAATTTTCCAATGTCTAATAAAATAAGAAAATGCTTTCTCATTCTACAGAAATATCATCATTGACACTGTTTTGGTTTCACTGCAAACACTAAAACTAAACTAAAACAGATGGTTGATTAATTAATGCTTCTAGTCCTTTAAATATTAATGCATTTATATGAGTCTATTGTGACTATTATTAATAGGACTTATTGTATCATTTAACTTGCAGATGAAATTAGAGAGATTGAATGTCTCTTGGTTCAAAAGAATAAACTTTTATTTGCACTTGTATTAAGCAATATATATTTGGAGTTTTATCCTTCAAGAAAGGGGAAAAACTTGAAATACTTAAGTTAGGCATAAGTTATGAATAAGTTGTCTAAAGTATATGAATTAATTATGTAATTGGACTGCAATTTGAAAAAATTGTAGACCTATAAATTCCCACTGTCATCCGTCTGTCGGTCTTTCCTTAATTTCAAGAACAATGTTAGATAAATGAAATTCAAGACCAGATATGGAAACCTTAGGGGCAGGAGGCCCCAATTAACTATATATGAACTTCTGATGAAAACTGAAAATCACATTATTTCAATTCAAAAATTTTCTCCTGAAAGGAGTTAGATAAATGACTGGCACAACTCCATTGCTAATGGAAAAATATGATGTACAGAGGCAAGACACTAAAGTACTAATTTGAGGTGGAGACCATATATTTTAAATTGAGTAATTTAAAAATATGATTAAAAATTGCAGCCCAGCATTGTGACAATGTCACAATAAACAATTGCTTCTTATGGTGTAAAATTTTATTATTTAAAAACTTTTTTGTATAATTAGAAATTTGATTTTTCCAGTCGGTAGATTCTGTATTTGGTTCTGCATTTCCTTGTAGTCTTCTTATTTGTCATTTTAATATGAATAATTTTTCAGTTTTGAATTTTATTGTAGCTTTTATTATTTGCCTCTCGATCTCCCATATATCTCTATGTTGTATGTTTGCTGAGATGGATTTGGGTAGGCTTAACGTATTCGGTGTGGATTCTTCTCTTGAGAAACAGTGGTCCAGACAAAAAAAGGTGGTTATTTCTGTAGAATTAACCCATGAAGTTTCATCAATTTTTGAGGAAATATTTTTTTGAAAAATTGATTTTTAAAAGAAATATAAAGAAAACTGCACCATTGATATATATCTATTACTTATAGCAGATAATTATAATAAGCGTCATGGAAAAAGAGACAAAGTTCCATAATTTAAGAAGACTTCAGTCAAGATGCAAAATAGACATACAGTATTTCAAATGTTTCTTAAGAGAAGAATCCACACCAAATACATTAAGCCAATCCAAATCCATCTCAGCAAACATACAACATAGAGATATATGGGAGATCGAGAGGCAAATAATAAAAGCTACAATAAAATTCAAAACTGAAAAATTATTCATATTAAAACGACAAATAAGAAGATTACAAGGAAATGCAGAAATTTGATTGTAGTTTAGAAATATAACTAGTAAAACACTTGCTAAGGAAGGATAAAAAGGTCCAAAATACTATAAAATTTTGTATACAGGTGCAAATAAAAGTTTATTCTTTTAAATCAAGAGAGTGATTCGATCTCTAATTTCATCCACAAGTTAAATCAGTGTAAGTCCTAATAATAGATTATAGTCACAATAGACTAATATTAATAAAACAGATGGTATTTGCCATTATTCAAAAAGCATCAACATACTTGTGGATTATATCCCTAACATGTCATGTTGTGTTTCAATGGTGTCACAATGCATAGAGTTACTTCACAACAGATACAAAATAGCATGCTATTCCAAAACTCAACACTAAAATTTATTTGAAATTCAACAAAATGACTTTTCTAGTAGTGTACAAATAATTATTTTGGTTTGTTATTGTTACTTTTTTTATATCTTTTAATTAACACTTATTGAATGAAATTTTAAAAGAATAGAATTTAAATTCTATTTTGCTATAGAATTTAAATTTTGCTATTTCTACCTATTTGTCCATGTACCAACATCACATACATTCATTTTCTTATACTCTAATATTTTTTACTTTTTTACTCTAAATATAGCTTCATTATACAGTTGTCCCTTAATAATCCGACAGGTACGGGACCAAAGGGGTGACGAATTACCAAAAGTGTCCGGATTACCAAAAGTGATTACATATTTGACATTGTTTTGCTAACTGTAACCTACAACATTCCCTACTCTAACTGTTCAAACAGAACTGCTCATGGAAAACACATGAAATTGTGTCATCATGTAAGAATTGGGTGGGGAGATTCACGTCGCGACATGCTTCTGTGCAAACAGACACATAATGGAGACGGGGACCTTGATGGGAGGTGCGTCAGACTACTGAGCATGTCAAATTACAAAACGTCGGACTATCAAGGGACAACTGTACTTTTCTGGTGAAAGCTTAAAATGTAATACAGTAGAACCTCGAAAACTCGGCCTAATGTGGACCGAAGGGTGGCCGAGTTTGTGAAAATGCCGAGTTATCGGGAATGGGGTTAAAAAAAATAAGTACGAGTGTTTCCTCAGAAAATACTGTACTGTACTTGTATGTATTGTTTACTTGAAAACACAACAGAGAATAAACTGTTTAAATACCCTTAAACAGAGGAAAAGTACGCCCTTTATGAAGGCATAGAGCCTTTACTACATGAAAATGAAAATTAATGAATACACTGTGTACAGTATTCATTAACTGATAAGACAGACCTCAGAAAAATACTTTATGAGAGCTTTTATACTTTTATAAAGCTGTCTATAATGAAAATTAATTAACTAAGGATTTTTTTGCCCTGCCAGGGTGTGGCCGAGTTATCCGGAGTGCCGGGTTATTGAGAGACGAGTTTTCGAGGTTCTACTGTACAGTACATCATATTCTTGCAGAACATAAATGCCAGCTTCAGACACTGAAAAATTCCAAAAAATAATATATTTTATGTAGGAAGACATTTTGACACACTTGCTACAAAAAGGAATACTGAAGTGCATTTCCGCATCATCTACAGTTTGGTCGATTGGCTTTTTATGGCAAAAGGGCCTCTTGGACTAAGCTGTACCACTTATGTATATCTTAAACAAAACTTTAGCAACATTCTGCATGCACATCCGTTGAAGGATTAAATATTGCATGGTATGTCTTATAAATTTATAAAACTGTCTGTATAAATTTCTTAAAAAACAGTTTCTTATTCTAACTGTATAAACAAAAAAATATTTTAAATTATTATTGAAACAAAATAATCTTAATTAAAACTTTGATTTGTGTGAAATTTAGTTAATTCATTCAGTCACCTATTCAAACTCATCTACATCATTTCATAAGCAATAGAATATGACAAAGACATGACAATGTAATGACGACACTACATGACTTAGGAGACATAACCCACAAGTATCTTTTTATCTATTGAAGTTTAGTTTTTGAGGAGGCTAAAAGATTTCATTCAATGAACCCATTTACTTTTGATTATTCTGGTAAATTAATTATCAATACTACTTGGATAGATTTAGGAAAGGTGCAACTGCTAAATCCCCTTAAATAAGCTTCTGGGGGTTTTACTGAGTAAAGCTGGGTATCCCATGTAATAAAGAATTTCATATGATACAAATTGTTTCCTTTCTACACTCCCTATAAAGATTTCTAAATCTGCTACTGATACTAGTATAACTCCTTGAATATCTGAACTTTGTGCTTTGATAAAAACAAAAAACTCATATAATAATTTATATTATTCATTACTAAAGCAAAAGTAATAGACAAAAAAGTAGCTATACATAATCACAACTATTTTTTTTTTTAATTGTAAAAAGGTGACAATAGTATAATTTTGTCATTTTCAAAATTATTTCCAACATTTAAATTTCAAGACAACTTTTAAAAAATTTTAGAATTTAATATAACTTATTATGTACAGTTGCCAACCATCAGCATTTGGCACTGTCCAGCAGTGTTTTGTATGCTCCATCAGTAGACAGGACACTTTTCCCTTTCATCAGTGTTTTAAAGAATTTGATATTATTACAAACACTTCATTTAATGAGTCTACACCAATATATGCACTGGAGACATTGTATGTATTTTATTATAAACAACTGAAATAAACCAGAATAAGGTTCTCAGATTCCTTCAATTGGGAAAGAATCAAGATTAATATTTTTACATACTGTATTTATTCGCATATAAGATAAGGTTTTTATTCATTTTTCACTGCTTCAAAAACCTAGGTCGTCCTATATGCGCAAACAAAGGATTCTTCGCATTTTTTGCAATAATTTCTTTGAACCATGTACACTTCAAGCTATCATTATAGGTCTACAGTCTATTTATCATAAGTTGGCACCTTCTATAAACAAATTAAAACACACCTCTTTGTTTATTGGTTTAATCCCACATCCATCAATTAAAAACCATGTTGCATCTCATTCATTTGCAGAAAATAGTTTCTTGTTATTTATAAAAACATTAATGAAATACAGGTCACTTAGAAATGATTATAAATGTAGTTATTTTATATTAGTTAAATTGTTATTTTTAATGAATATTAGCATATTCTGAATCATTAAAAATAAACTTTTTCCAGCACACTATAATGTTTTGGTTTTGTTTTCCATTTATCACGTATTAAGGCAAACATGATTGTTTGCCTTAATACATGCATTTGATAATATTTTGTGATTAGACAAAATAAAATTAGAATTGTATTAATAAATCCAATTTTCTTTATTTTTATCTCTAAAGTCACACCTCGTCCTATACACAAGATCGTCTTATACCCAAGTAAATAAAATATGGTATGTATGTTGGTATATGTATGAGAATTTTAGTTCAAATGTGATAAGTTTAAATGGCAGATAAGATAAATTGCATCTTCAATTCTGGCAACTTTAGTACCATCATGGTGGCAGTTAAATCAATTATGGTTGACACATCAGCAGAAGGAAACAAGTTACTTTTACAGTTATACCAAACTATTGAGCAGTGCTAGTTTCTCTGTCCAAAAAGAAGAAACATCCAATTCATCACTTAAGATTATACAAATTGTACGATATGAACTTTCTCAAGAAAAGAACAATCAACTGCCTTACTATTTTACAAAGGTTTGTAATCTTTGTAAAATAGTAAGACCAATGATGGTTTTACCACACAGCAATGCAAAAGGAAGAGATACTCAGTACGGTAAGAAAAAGACAGAGATAGGAAATAAACAACCAGAAATAACTGCAGTGAAAGTCAATAAACTAACTGATAGCAACTGTCACGAGTACATTGTACCTTAACAAAAGAAATTATTAACAAAGCAAAACATCACACAAAGGAGGCACTCATCAAGCAACATCAAAATTCCCGACAAGACGGAACACATCATAACTCTAGATGTAGATTTAAATGTCCCATAAAATATTTAACCCATTTCAAATTGTGACGTTAAACAGTATAAAGCTATTTCCACACTCTCGACAGTGTTTACGGCAATAGCTTTATAAGATATACACAGACATAACATTAAATTCTGTTTATTAATACAAGCATTGTGCAATACCAATGTTAATATAGAATTTTTTACACTGCGTTTTTCTACCAATGCCCCAGCTATTCCCATTCTAAAGGTTGACAAGTATGATTATGGCTTGTATCAATTACATTCCTATCTTTTAAATTAGTTTATAAGCCTATATACAAAGCAATTATAAACTGCCCATTTAAAATCTGAGTTCAGCTTCCTAAACGATTTGAAACAATTCATTATATTCAAATTATTACTATATATAAAAAATTAGGCAAAGTCGATATCCTTGAAAAGAAACATGTAATATTTGCCTAAGACGTACATAAAAATCAATATATTTCTGGCACTTGAATCAAACGTCCTGATCTAGTTCAAATATACAACACCATTAAGATGCGACTTTATATAATTTAATCATTTACTCTAATATTAAACTTCAAACTTACAGCAGATTCTTCCGGTTTCTCGACAACATTCTCTACTTCTTCGACTTCAGACATTTTTTACCCTCACTGTATTCTTTTAATTTGAAATACTAAAAATTAGAAACGAGACAGAAATAAATTATTCGATTTCCTTTATTGTCAATACAAAACAAAAAACTTCTATCTGCCCGGTTTCGCGGTCTCGACGTCACATACATTAAACTCTCGACTCCACTAATTTAATATATAAAATAAAATCGAATTAATTTTATGAATTGGTTTATTCAATATCGATTTATTTTTTTTTTTATTTGAAATATAATATAGTGTCTATGTTTTATTAATTGTAAAGTTTATTATAAATAGTGATTTTATAATATAAAACAGTGTAATAACTTTCGCAAAAAGGTTACGTTGCCAGATTTTTAAATTTTCTGATATTTTTGAAATATTTTAATATAAATATGGAGATTTGCGTATATAGAAATGGTGTATAAAATATAATATTCTGTTATTAAAAATAAATACAATGATTCAAAAACCAATGTGAAAAAATAAATAACGTATTAATTTGAATGAAGTATAGAAGGCATAAAATAATTATATGAATACACAACAATAAGCAATATTATTAATTAATTACTTGTGAAATTCTCGCGATTTGCATTATTAGTGTACTGTACGTACATTACTCGCTTTATTGCAGCAATTAATAATTTTTATTCGTTGCTGTAATATATTGATATGTAAAATTAGTTTTACATATGTTTTGATCTGTATCCAACAGGCCAGATGTCCTAGCAATGAAGGTGGCAGCCTACTGCTCTGGGAGACCCGGGTTCGAATCCAGACGGGTCGATAAATTCCCAGAAAATTTTCGGGGGGTGGTCCGTACGGATATGACGGACCCCGCCCCCTACCACTCTGGCATCCCCATTGTGGGTTTGGCCCAATCTATAATGGGCTGTCTAATCGAGGACTCTTTTAGTTCTCACAGTGCAGAAAGAGTTACAAAAAAAAAAAAAATCTGTATCGTATACTTCTTTTCTGTATTTCAGATAATTTTTCATATAATAAAAATTGTTTTGAAAAATAAATTTTAAAAAGATTAGATGAGTTTTCTGCTGTGTTTCTGGGCATTTCCAAATACCAATTTGTCAACAACAAAAAAAAAAGAAATATAGTAAGATTTGCAATCAGATCAAATCGTAGTATTTCAACGAGCTAGAATATAACCACCTTACTGTCGACATCAACGAGAAAGTAGACACCATCGCGAAAAGCAATCCTCCAAACACAGTCAACACTAATTTCATAAACCCTGAAGATCTCCTTACTATCATTAATTCCGATCACCATCATAATATGGAAGACACCTGGATCCACTACCCAAAACACACTAAATACCCTTGGCTAAACGACATCCCACATACTAGCATAACCACCATTTCCGATCGCTATATCAACGTACTAATTAGCCGCGCCAGGACTAACTCCTTACTTACAAATCACTTCCTTTAAACTCGAAAAATCAAAAGTAATGATAAATGCAGTTACTGCTCCGGCCAGATCGGCACAACCACACATAGTCTCGATAACTACCAAATTTAATGTTGTCAGGAACAAAATTTTTTGCGCTTATCCGACGAACAAACAAAACATCGTTAATACTCGTATTACCGATTGCCTTAAACTTACACCTCTTACAACCTGTCAGGAGGCCCTGATCACATATTTAAAAGAATAAAAAAAGTGTACCAATACTATATGTCGCTACCAACGCTCTCACCTAAACACATCTTCGGGACTCAAAAGCCCAGTAGCTAGCGTGCTCGAAGAACACATTATGTAGTTTAGAAGACCAGACGAAGTGTACATGTTTGTTGTGGCTTTAGTGGATATGAAGTTTGTTATACATGCTGTGGATGATGGTAGAGGATTTGTCGTTGTAGTTGTTTAAGGCAGAGAGGATGGATTTAGAATCGGTGCATAGTATTTTTTTAAAACTTTCTGTCCTGTGGGCACTAAGACGGCCTTTTTTTAGCAAGCCCATTATGGGTTCGACCAGGTCCACAATGAGGCGGCCGGGTGGTGAGGTACGGGGCTCGACATATCCGATGGATCAGCCCCCGAAAAATTCTTGGGGTTTTATCGATCCGTACGGATTCGAACCCAGTCCCCAGAGCGGTAGGTTGCCATCTTGACCGCTCGGCCATTCGGCCGTCAAACAGTGGCGCCCCGTGACTTTTGATGATAGGGAAGCTGTGTTTCTGTAAGAAGCCGACATCCAAGGGCAATCGGTCAATTGCGCGTCAGTGATGGTCTAGGGTCCATTCGTATCGTTTATTCGATAAGCCAGTAAAAACCGTAGACTTCTCTAAATGCATTTTTAATATCACAATTACATTCCAAATCGCTAGCCACGATATAAGGGCTACAATTAAAAATAAAATAATAAAAACTTGGTGAAATAAAATGTGTGGTGGATGTACCGGTACATACCTGATACAAAATATTCTTCAATTGTACGAATATACTTTTTACGCGACTCCACAGCCCTGGCAGGACTGTGGAGTCGGAGTCGTGGAGTTTTGGTGTTTTAGCCGGAGTCGGAGTCGGAGTCGGATTGGTAAGGAAAAGTCGGAGTCGGAGTTGGAGTCGGTAGATTTTTACGCGACTCCACAGCCCTGAATAATATGAAGAAATCAGTCTCCACTGTACTCGGCTAGAGACGGTTCGGTTAAGCTTTTGTTTAAGTAAAATTTCAGCTCTTTCATCAGGGTTTTGTTTATTTCCCTAATTCTCTAATCGCTTAATTATTTAACTACTTCTTAAGTAGAAATAAGTCGAAACCGGTTACTTTGCACTCGAATATTTGTAGTCTCGGGAAAGAAGTGGAAAGACAACGGATACATAAATCGTAAATTTAAGGAAAATAAATTGTAGAGCTTTTTCTGTACTTCGTGCATCTCTCTCATTCATTAAATTTAGTTGTAAATGACGCTGTCAAAGTAACAGTTAATTTTTTAACATTATATAAGAATTTTACACGTTTTTTTTCTACATCCCCTTACAGATGAGATATACGAAATCGTAATATCACTGGTTTAACATTGAAATCCGTGAGGAATATAAAATCGGAGAGCGAAATAAATATATCAAATATTTTAATAGATTTTTTTAACTCCTGTCAACTATACAGAACTATCATAAATCTACTCGTGATTCACGTAATCGGGCGAGGGCGGCCAAATATCTAGCAGGCGGCGGCTAACTGCCCAGAACCGGTCCTGGATAGAATTGGATGCGGTATACGTGTAGCATTCACCCAAGGTCCTGGGCTTCCACCGGCTAAACCCAAGGATTTTAAACTACAAGGATAGCCAGATCCCGTATATTTGTTAGCGTGACCTTGGATCTATGTGACGTCACAGCAAGCCCTCTACTTCAACATGACAGATCTTTCAAAGAACAAAATACGATAAAATATTAAATCATTTCTTAATTAATTATTAAATTACTACTAAATGTAAACTACTGTAGAATTTTCGGATTTAATAAGTGTACTGTACGTCAATAAATTTACAAGTCTTTTGTCTAATATTTATTTAACAAATTAATGAGCTATATTTTTTATTATGTGATTATCTTACTTAACTTTTTAATTTTTTTTCGACAATCACCATTTTCAGAAGGCATTCTTTTCAATATTTTATAGTTTTCTTGTTTAAGATTTCTATAATTAATTCTTATTATAGTTCTTAATTTACAAAAATCTTTTATTAAAGTAAAAGGTAAAACTGTTTCCACTGACTAATTCTGTACAACTCCGGGGCCTTTTTTATACGATTCATCGTGATATATTTCGAAATATTTATTCCATTCTATAATTTTTGCTAGCCATTCATCAGTAGGTTTAATAAGCCCTCCATAAGATAAATGTTGCACCCATGACGGAATGCTATAGTTGTAATGATTTTTAATTTTGTTAGTGGAATTAATTAAGTTTGGGTATTTTTCTTTATATTTATAGGCAAAATATCCTGCTATATACTCGAGAGCATCGTAGGAAGTTTCTTCAGAGATTGTGTTAAAGTCTAGATTGCATGTAGAGTTTCCTGAAGATTTATTTGAAGAAAAAGTAGTTTTACATTCAGTATATTGGTCTGTATTTTCACTTGATACTTCTACATGTGCTTTCTCTAAAACTTTGGGTATAATATATTCCTCTTGTCTTCGATCTGTAGTATTTACTTTTGACTCTAAAATACCAGGATTCTTACCTAAAATAATCAATCTAATCCTATATATAGCATTTAATGGGCTTGGATGTTCATTAGGACCCCGGCTTCTAATTTTAAAAAAAAAAGTTTTCCAGACAATCTTGATTTAAATTGTGAGTGCAGATGTATTTTATATCAAAAGTCGATTTCATATCTTGAAAAAGATCAATTAGCGATTTCATTGAGATTATCATTCCTTTCTGGAAAATTTGGAGGGCATTTTTTCCACTTGCTCTCATTGTTGAGATTATTTTTATCATTTTATTTAAATGTTCTTCTTGTAATTCCAAGTCTACACCATATCCATTTTTGCTTGGAACAGAACCTTTTGGTGCATAGCTATTAAAAATGTCGAACCACATATTTATATCTCTAATATACGTTTCATTGATAATAATAATTGATTCATAATAAACGTTTCATTGATATTCACATTCAATTCTTTCCATAAACTTATGTTACTGCAACTACAGTCACTGACGCAAGCTACTACATTATACGATAGTAAATAAAGTTCTGCTATTAATTTTAAAAGTATTTCTCTTGTCATTTTTTGATCAAACCCGATGTAAACAGGTTGCTTCCAATTTGAAAAAAGAAGGTTATTATTGCAACCATACACAGCACACCTAGTACTCAGCATTTTGTTCTTCACCTAACATAAAAATATAGCTTTAAATATTTAATGACTTATATTTAAATCATCTTACCTTATAAAAAACTTAGTCAAATAAAACAATTACAGAAATATTAAAATAAATCACTTCGTTAATCACAAAATTGGACGAATATTAAAAGCGAAAACTAAACACGTGCACACCCTGCTCTATGTAAACAGAGAGGTCAGGACTCGTGCTGACGTCACTAACTTGCCATTCCTGGCTAACATTGTAGAATAGGGATCTGGCTATCCTTGTAGTATATAGTCCTTGGGCTAAACCGGGTGAGGTTGGTGCTCTGTAAAGCGCATGCGCAAATCTGGCTTTTTGGATCTGACAATACAGCGCGTCCACTCCGCCACTAATATTCGAATGTACAATAGCAATCTTATTTTTTTTCACGTGTAGTAAAGAAATTTGTAATAAGATACACAATGCGGTTATAATAAAATATTGCGCGATTATTTTCATATAATTAAAATTAATATGTATTTATTTTTTAGAAAATACAAGTGAAGCGGCGCATCCACCGCGTCCAATGACGGCACGCCACTGCTGTCAAATGCATAGCAGTGCTGTGCGATGTCTATAATTTTAACATCGATGTCAAATATCGATGTTCGCCTAAGCATCGATGCTAAATTTCGATGTCGGATTTCACATCGATGTCTGATCGATGCCCATTGCAACATCGATGTTCAATCAAGATAAACTCAAACAATTAAAAAAAAAAACAAAACTAGGTTTGTTCGAACAGAAGTTCCTGATGCATGCGCAATTTCATTTTACAATGCGAAGAATAACGTGCATGCCGGTTCTAAATCAGTTACAGTTAGGGACTTGCTTAGGAGTAATGTAAGTAACCTAAATTAAGAAAGAGCAGGTACAGATAACTTAGCTCTATTTGATACGTGTACGATCGTACATGCAAAAAAAAGTCGACAGGGTTTTTTTTTTACTCTTTCCGCCCTGTGGGCACTAAGAGGGCCTTTTATAGCAGGCCCATTATGGGTTCGGCCAGGCCCACAATGGGGCGACCGGGTGGTGAAGGACGGGGCCCGACATATCCGAACGGACCACCCCCCGAAAAATTCCTGGGGATTCCTTGACCCGTCCGGATTCGATCTCGGATCCCCCAGAGCGGTAGGCTGCCACCTTGACCGTTCGGCCATCCAGCCTCAAAGTCGACAGGTTGCACAAGTCGGCGCAAACAGACTAACATGGCAGAGTTGAGGATGAGTTTCAATGAGTGTGAGTTCGTTGTTAAAATAGTGTAAATTTGTAAACATATTTGCAAGAACTTTGTTTCATCGCAATTTCACAATTTCTACGAAATTCCCGGACTGTCCGGGTGAAAACCGAACAGGTGGTAACACTAGGAACAANTCGTTCATTGTTAAAATAGTGTAAATTTGTAAACATATTTGCAAGAACTTTGTTTCATCGCAATTTCACAATTTCTACGAAATTCCCGGACTGTCCGGGTGAAAACCGAACAGGTGGTAACACTAGGAACAAAGAATGACCTGCATGCATCGATGACTCAAAATTCACATATTGCTAACATCGATTCAGGATCGATGTTTTAAAAACATCGGAAGATCGATGCATCGAGGAACAAAAACATCGATTTGTCGATGTCACATCGATGCATCGCACAGCACTAATTGCATAGTATAACACTGGCATGGATGTCGATCACGTACAGTACGTGATGGCCTGCAGAATGGCGTTTGTTATGCAGGAGGTAATTGTGCAAATTAATCATTACATTCACAGGATTTAGTAACACGGTATCATAAACAATACACACAAACTCGAAATGTTTTCATCTTACTGCAAAATAGAGAATAAAAAGTAAACACGTCATTTCTACGTAGTAGGATGCAAACGTTCGGGAACTCGGCTTGTAGTTTTTTGCTTTGAATAGTTTAAAACACCGACGCACTATCACCTTCAAAGTAACCACCTACACGAGCTAGATTTGACCACTCCAGACGGCACGAACCCTAGCTATGCCACTGCCTGAAGCTCCAGAGGATACAAATTCAAGTCCGGATCGGTTCGGAAAATTTCAAGACTGACATTGTGAGTTAAATAAGAAGCGTCGGGTTCTGTCCTCCGCTTTCATTGTAAACATGCTCGAACCCATGACGAGCATGTAAAAAGGCCTTCAGGAGGGAGACGCATCGACGTATAAAATATTAACATTAGGGTACGTTCGTAAAGAGTTAAACGAGAATGACGTCATCGTTATTCTTATTTAGTTAGACTTTTCGAACGATTCGTTTATAACTAAATGGATGTTTCTAAAATCGAAGATATGCTTATCCGAAATATTTTTCTTAGATTGTTAGCGCAGCCTTATCCGAAATATTTTTCTTAGATTGCTTCGAGTGGACAGTTATTCCAATCATTTCACCTTTTAATTCAAAATTTAAACACTCGAGTAGATTTAGAAACATCGATATCGTCGGGCGCCATTTTCATAACGAAGGGTACGTTCGTAAAGTCGAACGAGTTAAACGCGTTAGTAACGAATCGTTCTAAAAGTAGTAGTGTCGCTCAGTGCGCATGCTCTGCGGTGATGACGTTTCGAACGAAACTCTAACGAAATTAACGAAGGAAAGAGTTAGTTCACTTCGTTAAGAAAATGGCGGCCGACGATATCGATGTTTCTAAATCTACTCGAGTGTTTAAATTGTGAATTAAAAGGTGAAATGATTAGAATAACTGTCCACCCGAAGCAATCTAAGAAAAATATTTCGGATAAGGCTGCACTAACAACATTCATATCTTCGATTTTAGACACATCCATTTAGTTATAAACGAATCGTTCGAAAAGTCTAACTAAATAAGAATAACGATGACGTCATTCTCGTTTACTCGTTCGACTTTACGAACGTACCCAAGAAGGTAAACTAACTCTCGTGAACTTCGTTAGAGTTTCGTTCGAAACGTCATCACCGCAGAGCATGCGTACTGGGCGAGACTACTACTATGCGAACGATTCGTTACTAACACGTTTAACTCCTTCGACTTTACAAACGTACCCAATAAAAAAAACAAAACAAAAAAAAACAATTACATTAATTTAATATCTTTAACTTTCTATTTCAGAAATTCTTTATATTTATTTTTATTTTAGTAACTTACTCACTCTTAACCTTTCATTATATATTTAATATAAAAATAAAATGCTGCGTTATCGAAATTGTCAGACAAAAGAGGGAGCTGTTTTATCATTAGTGACTTTCCGTCTGCCGGTTTGAGTGCTAACAGTCCATAAACCGAATCATTTTTTTGTAAGTTAAAAAATGCCAAATATAAAAGTATTCGGAGGATCGTCTCATCCAGATCTTGCCCAAAGAATTGTCGATCGTCTCGGTATAACATTAGGAAAAGTTGTCCTTAAAAAATTCAGCAATCAGGAAACGTGGTAAGTTACGTATAATGTAATATAATCAGTTCTTTTGTCAAATTTTACTTTAGAATTGCTTTGACCAATGTATTTATATCTAATATCTGAATTATTAAAGCAGTTTACATAATGCTTTGTAAACTCTAATGATTGTTTATATGATTTAATGTCACTTGATAACATAAACCATGAGGAATAAGATGAATGCTTTAGATGTTAACTTACATATATCTAGAAAACTTGCATATAATACAAGAAAATTCTTGATTAAATTCTTAAATAAAAATTAATATTAATTTTATATTATTAAAAACTTCAATTTTTTGTTGTTTTTTTTTAAATATATATTTTGCAATTTGAAAATGTTTTGTTTTTCACAGTTGATAAATATTTTGTTTGTGAGTTATTTAAAAACACAAAGATTTGTGTAAAATTTTTATTTTTTAGTGTTGAAATAGGAGAGTCAGTTAGAGGAGAAGATGTTTATATAGTTCAAACTGGTTGTGCTGAAGTTAACGATCATCTAATGGAATTGCTTATTATGATAAATGCATGCAAAATAGCGTCGGCTTCTCGTGTTACTGCCGTTATCCCCTGTTATCCTTATGCTCGTCAAGATAAAAAGGATAAGGTTAGTTTTAATATGGGAAATTAATAAAAATTTTAAAATCGTTTAAAAACTTTTAATTTAATGACTTTAGAGTCGAGCTCCCATTTCTGCTAAGCTAGTTGCCAATATGCTTTCTGTTGCCGGTGCAGATCATATTATAACAATGGATTTACATGCTTCACAGATACAAGTAAGTTACTTAATTTATACTAATGGAAACAATTAAAAATTAATAATGTAATTAACTTCATAAGATTGATCATTCACTTTTAGGAATATAATTATTAAATTATTAATTTTAGTATATGTGTTTTTTTAGATATAATTTATTAATTATAAACTCCTCCTTTAGTTGTATATAATACAGAAATACTGAGTTAATTATGTTAAAATTTTTAGAATTGAGTACAACAGATCTGTTGTTTTTTATTTTTTTTATTTTGTCATTAACAAAATTAATGGTATAATGACAATTGCAGATTGGTTAATTCAAGATAAACTTTCAAAAGCTGTATTTTTCAACTATCAATAAATAAATATACAGGAAATCCTCATTAGTTTGAAATTTGAGGGACAAAATAATTATGACTTTAAATTAGCCAAGATTTACATATTTTTGTACAGATGCTAAATGCCATGTAACTAATGAACTTTATTAAGCAAACAGAATATGGCTACATATACAAAATACTACTTTTATTGGTTAATAATAATTAATAATAATATAAATAAACTGCAGGTAAACAGCATGTGTCCACTGAGTATGTCACAGATTGCCAGATAGGTTTTAAAAAAGTAAAGCAGCATTCTCAAAATGTAATTCAAATTATTTTTAAAATAGCCCAAAAAGTAGTAAGTTGCCCAAATCTAGTAGCACAGAGCCCTACAAATATCTCAGTCTGCTACTTGTCCCCAGAACCCAATCTTGCAACCCTGAAACCCTGAAATATTTTATGAGATAAGAGAAAAAGGGTAGTCGATGGGTAAGGTGACATCAGAAAATGTGTTACTGTAAAAGCAAAACCACATTACCAGATTAGAGTTGTTCATGGTCTGTTATTCTCTTATAGTATGGAGGCATGTGAACTTTGATCTAAATGTACAAGTTAATATATGCATATCACAGTTTGGACATAATTTTCACTTCAAATTTCAAAGTAGCTGTATTTTGAACTAACTGAATTCCTTAACGTGTAAATCTCTATATCCCAGGTTGGGGCAAATAGTACAGTTACAAACTAATAGGATTTCAAACTATCCAAGCTTGAATTAATGAGGATTTTCTGTAATTACTAAATGTAAATTGTTTAAAATAAACAAATGCAATATGAATATAGTTATTAGGTTATTATTTAGCCTGTTCCTATGTGACATGACATGAATGAAACAATCATGCTGCTCAAGCTGAATGTACTGTACACTGCTCATAACCCTACCAATTTCATTTTGTGAAGTAATTGTTGTAAGGCATGCTCAAATTTATTGTTTAAAAGCCATAGTCATGGTAGGCTTTTATTTGTAGTAAGTTAAATGGGTTTTTTTTTTAATATTATTAAGTGAAATACAAAATGAAGATTCTTTGTAAAGTTACTTAAATTAAGTGATTAATGTTTCAATACTGTAATATGTGCTGAAGTTGTCTAATTCAATTTACTAAACTTAAAGAAAATTTGTATATGTTGAAAAAATTTAATCAGTTTGTTTGTTAAAAAGTATTATCATATTTTATGGCATGTAAGACACACCTTTTATTCAAAAAAAAAAAAGCTCAAAAAATTGTCCTGTTATCTTATATGTAAAGTTGTGAAATTCACATATAAAACCCTGTGTCACAATTTGTCACAAAATTTTTGCATATCCCCTTCCAGTGCAGACATCATATTTGAATGATCTCTAAATTGAACTACTTGTATTTAATATGAATATATAGGAGATTATGGCAAACACATTAATGTTTAGCCTGCTATCTTTGTTTATCCTGCTCAGATTGAGTTTGTGGAACTAACTGTGATAACATGGTAAAAGTATTAACATTTAGACTGTTATCCATGTAACTTGCTTGGAATTGAATTCATAGAACTTATTAGGGTTACATGGTGAATGCTTTAATGTTTAGCTTATTATCCATGTTTATCTGCACATGGTCAGTGTATTAGATGTAAGGCATGTAAATGTTACAGGGTTTAATATGTTATCTGTTTTGCATGTGTCATCTTTTTTCTATCTTGTTTTTTTGTTCAGTAAATTCATTGTGCTCTTCAAAAAACAGACATTGCTCTTTTGTTTTTGTCCCCCAAAAGTTAATCACTTTTCACCTTAGATATCTCAAAGTTCATAAAAAGTTCATAAAGCAAAATTTTAGTCACTAGATTGTGTGACATTGCCTGCATGCTTGCTTTTATCAGTGCCATGTTGCATAGGGATATCAGGCTAAATAATAGCCATTTATTAGAATATAAAATGCAATATAAGTAAAAACTTGAATTCTGTAGCAAATCAAATCTTGATGGAAATTAATTTACTGAATATGTAACATCACTGTATGACAAATTAAGAGAAAGAAGTGTCAAATAATGTTTTTATTCTTAGTAATCTTTGATAAATCTGATTAGAAATTTACATATATCCTAACAATTAATAATTAACTGATTTCATGTCATTTCTAAATCCAATTGAAAATATGCTTACAGATAATTAATTCAGCACAGCAGTCATACTGATAATTACTTACTTGCCATTTATATATTTGATTGCATAATGCTTCTGATTACACTGGATATTTTTACAGTATGAAGTAGTTTCTGTGATTATCAGTCATATCAGTTGGATGGTCAGGTTGCAAAGTTCTACTTTGAAAGAAACTGGGGTTGGATGGTAAATATTTTGTAGGTATATTTTGAGTGTTGTCCTTCATCATCTGATATGTTCCATATTGTGAACCTAGTGAAATTTTAATAAAAACTTTTTCAATGCTTGTAAGTAGAGTGATCAGCTCTGAAATTCCAGAAACTGTCATGTGTCCATCACCTGTGTTCTGCTGATCACATGGCCATAGCCATAGTTTATTGGTCACATGACTAGCAGCTTTAATGTGATCTTCCAGTGAAACTGGGGAAGTTCAAATGCAGAAACAAAGATGTGCAGATGTATTAGGAGACCTAAATGCAGAGAGTAAAATCCAAAAGTAATTTATTAAAAATTATCATGTTAAAGCATTTAATAATCAGTTCCAATATTGTTCTTATTTTTATTATTATTTTATTCTGTGCTATTAAAAGTTTTAAATTTTCAGTGCCTGACCTTTAGGCACTAATTTCATTAAAGCAAAATTGAAAAATTACAAATAAATAAATGCCTACTTCTTATTGCAATAAAATTGGATATTAACCTAAATTGGCTTTATTTGTGGAATCTGCATGGCATTGGAATAGCCAAGAAAACAGATCTTGAAATAATTATATAAAATTTAATTTGGTAGATTTCAAGTATACACACCATTGCATACATTTTTCTTGTTTCACTTTCTTGTAGGAAACTAGTGATTTTTTTTCTTTCTTGAGGGTGTACAGAATACTGTATGTGTACATTCTTAAACTCAACATATTGAGTTAAAGCTTTTCCTTTTAATGAACTTTAATTTGTAATGTTTAGGAACAGTTTGTTGTGATTTCACCAATTGATGATGTTCCAATAAAATACTTTGCTTACATTAACAAATTAACTTTTAACAAAAAGAAAGACAGTTATATCATTATGCAGGGGTTTCATACATAATTGCATTTTGTTAATAATATACTAATTTAAATTATTGATGATTGATCATCAATCAATACATCACAAGCAGCAGTTTCAATAAAGTACAAGTACAGTGAACATGATATAGAAACTTGTTTCAAATGTTTTATTGACAAATGTTTTGGAATGTTTGGCCAAAATGCTTTAAAAACACTGAGTTTAGGAATGTGCCTATCCTAATTCTTCCTTGGAATAATTTTTAGAACTAATTTTATTTTTCTAGTTTAAAATATTTAGTAGTTTTCTATGCCACCTGCAAGTTTTTTTATTTTAGTCCACCAATAGCCAAGTGGATAAAACCACTGAACACTGGTAGATCACAGGTTAATACCTTACCAATGAGCTGGATGCATGAAGTTTTCTGTCTCATGTGTCTAATACATAAATAGAGGACAGTTTCCCATATAAAATCCTCCTGAGATGCACCCCCTTAGCAGATTGCCCAAGTGTTGTGCTGCTGTATTACATCAATCCAATCTTTTTTTAATGCAGAAATGAATTAAAAATAAAGTTGCACCCATAACTTAAATTTAAAATATTCAATAGCTATAATTGCAGCAATAATAATTTAACAAATTCCAACACATTAAACCAAACTTGGTTTTTTTTTATTCATATGTTGTATCCTTGAATGTATTGTATTTAATATACTTACAAGCAATGACTTGTAAATATACAATACTCTCATGCACATAAATATACAATGACATATAAATATACAATACGATACAATTAAATAATCAAATTATCAATCATGCTGTTGCATGCTTGAAATTTAATTATTATTTTATTTAGTAATGCTTAAAAATTAGTCAACCTGGAGAAATTAGTATAAGATCTGGAGATGAGCTGCAGAAATCGCGAGTTGTTATGGTCCTCCTACTTATAAAACAAAGAGTACTTCAAAAATGCATTGATTATGATATTACTGAATAACATTTCATATTAGCAACAATAATTATATTTTAATTATGAAAATACTACATGTGAAGCAGACTTTTCTGATTATGGAAACTGTTATATATACATAATATATACATAAGGTGAGTCAAAAGTCCTTTGCACCCTTTTCATTCCAGAAGTATTAAAAATATATTAATTTTGTTAATGTAGTTACTTAGGAAGTTATTTATGGTGAATTGGATGGGACCTTTTTGATGGCCTTGAAAATGATATCCTATACCATAAATGATGCATTTTTTTTTTTTTATTTGCAAAGGTTAATTTTTGGTTGTAGTTGTTTATTTCAATAAAAATAGACACAGACGCAAATGACACAATAGACACAGTTCCTTCTTCAACAAATCAATTGGTTAGCTGATTATTGATCTTTCTTTGTTCCTGCATGAGCTGGGACTTACAAATTGTTATCATTTAATTAATTATAGCCATATGTACAAAACAGAATCATTAGAACAACACAACTTATACGACATATATTTGTTTTATATATGTACTGTACATCTTCATAAAGAAAAATAAATAACTTAATCCTCACATTTTAAGTAATGGAGAAAAACATTTTGAAAGAGGAAAATCTGAGAAAATAGAAAAGTATTAGAATTTATATAGTCGCCTTACACTCCTTAATTCTAATTTATCATTAATTGTCTGCTTTGACACAACTTATTATTATATCTTATACTGGTGTTTTCGGATATTGACACAAAGATGAGATCTGAATCAGAAAAAACAAAATTTCTTTATTATATCACCTGTAGTAATTTTTTCCTGTACACATGTTACACATGTTTTGGGCTAACATGTCCCTCATCAGCAGTATTACTACAACATTTTAAAATATAACAAACAAATAAATAAGATATTAAAATTAAGAATACAAAAGTTACCCGACAATAAAATTTTAAAAAACTTACAGTAAATTTGCATCCTAATACAATGTACAATGAAATTGTATTTTGAAGGAATTTAAATACAAAATTGCATAATATTATTTTTCTGTATTGAATAAAAAATAAAAACAAGTAAAGATTAAATTACTAAGAATATACAGGTTTAACATTTGTTTAATTTGTTTAAGGTCTTAATAATAAGTTGTGTCTGAGTAGACAATTAATGAAGAAAAGTATTAGACTTTATTGATGTAGAAAAATATTCAATTTTATACAATCCTAGGGAATTAGGGATTATAAAAATGTTGATACTTGAGTGGTTAACTGTAAAAGTGCATAAACACTTGCATACAATGTAAACCAAAAACTAATTACAAAGACTGTTATGGTATAATAATGGTAACTAGCATACAGCTCTTCAAACTGTGAATGGAATAGAGAGATGTATCCTTGAAGTAACATAGTGTAATCTGAACATGGCTTAGAATATTTTGAGAGTTTAAGAACATGGTTTTGTGAACTCATTTCCTTCTTGGAGGATTGTTTATAAGTGATACAAATAATTTAAATATGACAAAGCATCATTAAAAGATGAACCACATAGGCTGGATATACACTGATGCAACAAAAAATGTCTTCAAACAAAAGATTTTTACTAGAAGTAAAACAGAGTAGCATACATTGATTAGTCAAAAAGTTGTTAAACAAAATGTTTTTAGCTTTGAACATACTGTATTCATTTTGTTTCACAATGTTTGTATACTGATCAAGCAAAACATTTTTATATAAAATATCTTGCTACACTTTTTTCATGTATGTGTGAGTGATCAGCTGTTGCAATTTTGACATTGTACCTCATAATATCACAGTGTCATCCAACAATGAAGAAGTGTGTGTGATTCTTAATGTTGCAATGGATGCAGCTGTGTCAGGTAGTAGATGAAAAATGTATTTGGATGCAGCCAATTAATAAAAAAAAAATTGAAGAAAATACTTTTCAAAAATTTTGTAAAGACAATTAATTAAGATGAATTAAGAAACAATGCAACCAACTTTTGAAATTTTTACTAAATTAAGCTTTGATTGCATTCAAATGTTATTAAAGATAAATTGTTAGAATACAAAAATATGACACTAATCTACAAAAATATGACACTAATCTACAATATAACACCAGAAGATTGCTTGTTATATTAAGATATTATATACTGTATTTACTCACATATAAGATGACCTTGCGTATAGGACAAGGTGTGACTTTAAAGATCAAAATAAAGAAAATTAGATTTATTAATACAATTTTAATTTTATTTCATTTAATCACAAGTAAAATATCAAATGAACGTAAATGCATACATTATCCCACAAAAATTACTGGCATTTTAAACTTTAAGGAAAAATCTTGTAAAATTGACAACATAATTTGTTCATGTAAAGCTAGACAATTGGGAACCCCCTTTTTTTTTGTGCCAATTCTTAACAGTTGAATCCACTCTCCATTGATTACACTTATGAGTTTCTCCAAATTCTGATTTCCGAATAATCATCTGTTTTCATGTAGGAATGGATTAAAACTTATATCGTGATCCCATGTGATTTTGGAATTTCAATCTGGAATTCAATTCAAAAGCTTTGCTTTTCCTATTGCTATTCATCTTTACTCCTGACAATATACAAGAATGATTCAAATGAACTAGGTAAAATACTTATGTTTTTAAATATAAGAGGGTGAGCATCACATAAAAATGCAAATACACGGTTTGCAAAAATTATTTGCAAAAACATTTGCGCTTATAGGATGAACCAAAAGAATATAGAATCTTTCATTTGCACTTATAGGATGACCTAGGAATTTGAAGCTGTGATAAATGAATAAAAACCTTGTCTTTATATGCAAGTAAATACAGTAAATAAAAAAAATTATATTTTAAAAAGTTTGTTGATGACATCTTTGTTGTGATGTTTTTTTTCATAAAATCATACAAAGAAGGTCTTTCTTCAATTAAAACAATTAACCTTTCTGCACCTATCTCCATATCAACTACATGTGCAAATGTGAGCTATACATGAAAAGCATGTAGTTAGCTACAGATGCATGTGCACAAGAAAATGTTTGCCTGTTGAGCAAGGATTTATATTTGCATGTCTGACAAGTTTTAGCATATTTAAACTTGTATAATCATGTATGATGGAGACAACTTTTTTTCATAAAAATGTTTACAGACATTTTTGTTTGATCAGTGATCAGACATTTGTTTAAAATATTTTGTCAAAGTGTTTAATCCTGATTTATTACATTTTTGCATTTTGTTTGATCAATGTGTAATCCATGTAAACCATTGAAAAAATTTTTAACCATGTTTAATCAAAATATTTTATATAAAGATGTTTCTGCTGCATCAGTTTTGCACCCAGGCATAGTGACTAACCTTTTACATTATTGATTCTTCAATTAATATCCCAATATGGAAACTGTTTACTTAATGGTAAAGCAAAATCCACTGTCATATATAAAAATTATTCAGGAACATCTGCAAATTTCCATGGCAAGTGTCATGAATTATCACAATCATCTTGGATTTTGATAAACGTCATGCAATATATAGTAATGAATTGATGAATATTGTTATTTAAAAGTAATTATAACATATTTTGAGTTACTTTTAAAAAGAATTAGTAATTTGCTATGTTAAGAAAGCATCTGAAAGTGATGATGTTAAATTGTATGTATAAAAAAATGTAGAAAAAATTTTCATGTAATTGAAATATATAAATTTAGTTTTAGTTCACTTCTCAAACTATTCTTTAGTGAGTGATATAATAAATTTTAGATGTAATAAATTAATATATATTTTTTAAAATATCATGAAATTAGCATTTTAAAGCCTGTAGTAAATAAATTGTATATAATGAACAAAACAATGTTAAAATGAAATAAATATTTGAAAACTAGCAAGTAGTTTTGTTTTTTATTGAAGAACATTTTTAGGCTAATATTAAATGAACGAAATATAGAATGTTTAATATTTCAATTATTTTTATTTATTACAATTGTAATGATGTTTGACAATTTGTATAATTTTAAAAATTATTTAATAATTTAATTTAATAAAAAAATTTGTCAAATAACATTTTGTTCAACTGATAAATTTAACAACAATGAATACTAAAACGAATAGAATATAGAATTTAAACAATTACAAACCTTTTATTTAAAATGTAAATTTTTAATTATTCAAATTTTATATTATATTCAATACAATGTTAGCTTAAGGAAATTCTTCAATAAAGAAAGAATGGATTTGATAAGAAAAGTTTTTACTTAATTTAATTTAATGTTGTTTGTCTACAATTTATGATAATGACAAATTTTTCAATTCTATATCATTATGATGTAACATTTATTTTACCTGATAAAGTTTTTTCATACATTTAATTACATTTATTCCTCTTTTTGTGTGGTGAGTATGTTCCAAAGAATGCCATGTAAAAAACTTTGTGCAAAAAAGGTAACCCTCATATAACACAGAACTTACATTCCAAATAATTGCCATATTATGCAAATCTGTGCTATACAAAGCAAAGGACTAATGCAAAACATAGGGTTACATTTCAGAAGTTAGCAAAAATATACTATTCTTTTTTATTACCAGGGGTGCACAACCTGCGGCCCGCGGGCCACATACGGCCCCCTATCAATGTTTATGCGGCCCGCGGACGGTACAGGCCAAATCCCTTCNATTTTTTTCATTTTTCATGTTCTTTTTGAATGATGACAGTTTTACTTTTCCAAAATTTCAATTTTTTTGGATTGCTTGCATTCTTATCTCAATATGTTTAATCTTCATATTTAAAATAGAATTTTCATGCTTTAATTTAAAATTAAGATCATCTAAAGTTTTAAATTGTTACATTTGTTAAGAGATTCTTCTCCTTTATTCTGTTTATTTACATCTAAGTTTTTCTATCAGGTTTTTTCTATTTCTTTTTAATACACGATTCTTTCTTTCATTTGACTGCTTAATATTTTTTATTTTCTATGTTTTTTAAATTTACTGTTGGTAGTGAAGTTTTCTTTAGTTTAGGTCTTGCCAATAAACCTAATAATTCAGCTTTTAAATTTCTCTCAAAATCATTTTCTGTGAAATGATCAGAGCAAACATGACAAGAATCAAGATTAAATTTGTCTTTTCTTTTACAGTTATGGATCCATTTTCTTCTTATTATCGAATCTTTCGGAAATCTAAAATAACTGACTTTCCTGTCTAATGACTTTGTTTTATAATAGTTGTTATCACAATTTGCAACAGAACATGTTACTCCTGGCATCTAAAAATAAGAGAGGAAAAGGTGGTATTATGGAACACTGTGGGTATTATGGAACCACCCCATTTCGAACTGATAATAAAGGCGAACTGTAGCGGATTGTGGCTGAACTGAACTAGGCAGACATTCATAACAAGGGAAAAACCCGTTTTACTTCGGTTAAACGGTTGTCCGTATTTAATCAGCAAATTTGTTTTTTTCAAAATTCGCAAGTTTTGAATGCTAAGTGAATTTAATTATTTTTAAAATATAAATCGTGTAGTTGTAGATTCACTGGTGCACGTATTCCGTTCCAGAGACTTAGGGGTACATATTAATCTGTGTGATGTTCACGTTTTTTAAATTTTG
>NW_019384371.1:514977-521517 GCF_000671375.1 Centruroides sculpturatus | reverse complement strand
AGATTCTTCTCCTTTATCCTGTTTATTTACATCTAAAAGTTTTTCTATCAGGTTTTTTCTATTTCTTTTTAATACACTATTCTTTCTTTCATTTGACTGCTTAATATTTTTATTTTCTATGTTTCCTAAATTTACTGTTGGTATTGAAGTTTTCTTTAGTTTAGGTCTTGTCAATAAACCTAATAATTCAGCTTTTAAATTTCTTTCAAAATCATTTTCTGTGAAATGATCAGAGCAAACATGACAAGAATCAGGATTAAATTTGTCTTTTCTTTTACAGTTATGGATCCATTTTCTTCTTATTATTGGATCTTTAGGAAATCTAAAATAACTGACTTTCCTGTCTAATGACTTTTGTTTTACAATGGCTGTTATCACAATTTGCAACAGCACATGTTGCTCCTGGCATCTAAAAATAATAATAATAAAATTTAGGTATTTGCGTAAATATGCATATTTTAAAAAGTTATATTAATTAATAATAAACAATATTCTTTTACATCGCAGGTTATCTTAAGTGTTACCATCCTGTTACCGGCCAGCTTATTATTTGTAGTCGTCATTTCACTGAGCAGATACTATTTTTATACATGCAGAAAACTATTCTTAGTATTTTAAAGTATTTTATTAATAAATATATTTTATCCGTAACCATATTCTGTAATTTCTACAGAACGAAGAGTAAAGACTACAACAGAATATCAAACTGTTCTAGGAACACTTTTGTTACTTCCGAACAATTTTTATCGATATAATTATCAACATAATTATGTTTAATAATAGTAATAACTATAGATATATTTACCTTCGAAGATTATGAGTCTAAAAACGCTCGACAAATTAAAAAAAAATTGTTAAATTCCAAAATTTCCTTCCCTCGCTTACAGTAGTGAAGCAGTGGCTAGGCCACGGCTCGACTACGGATGACGTATATCCGGAATCTGGCAGGAAGTGGCTAAATCGGCTGTATGAGGCAACCTTATAAATCTAAGACCTTGGGTGATCAAGGCCTCCTGACAGGTGGCGGGAGGAGAGAGGTTGAGGTAATTGGAGATCTTGGCGTTATTTGGTGTGTTGATAGGATAGTCGTTTAGAATTTTTTTCCGGATGTTGTCAAAATTAGGGCAGTAGTCGAGGCGGTGCAAGGATGTGTCGATTTGACCGGGACATGTGCTGCATTTATCAGTTTTTTGGATTTTCCGGGTTAGTGGTTGGTAAGTAGCGAGTTAGTCCTGGCGCGATTGACAAGGACGTTTATGCCTCGATCGGTGATTGAGGGGATGGTGATGTGGGAAAAGTCGTGAAGCCAGGGGTAATTGGAGTGGTTATGATAGTTGTTCCAGGCGTCTTCCATGATCTGCTGGTGATCGAGGATCAGAACCCCGTGGAGGTCTTCAGGTGTGATGAAGTTGGAGTTCACAGAAGTTGGCGGCTTACTTTTAGTGAGGGCGTCGGCTTTTTCGTTGATGTCGATGCCAAGATGGGTATGTTGGATGATGCCTCCACACCCACTACTGCCAAGGTGTTTGCCTTGGCAGTAGTGGGTGTGGAGGCATTCGTGAATGCTATGAATGATGGTAGGGGAGTTGGCATTATAATTAGCCAAGGCAGTGAGAATCGATTTAGAGTCTGTGCATATGACGGTATCGTCACAGGAGGTAGTAGAGGCATAGGAGATTGCCTGCAGGATGGCGTAGCCCTCGGCCGTGAAGATAGAGGCTTCAGGGTGGAGGGTGTAGTGGGCGGTAACGTTGTGGGTGTCATCGACGTACGCAGCTGAGACTCTGTGCGGTGATTTGGACCCGTCAGTGGCAATGAAGGTGTGGGAAGACTAATGGAGGTGCCAGATCCCAAATAACAGACGGATGCTGTCGTTAGGGTTGCTTGTGCACTGGAAGTCGTAGTCATCGAGAGATATATGGTGGAGGGTGTGCGGGCGCGGGTTATCCGAGGGGAGGTTGTCGGGCGAGATGTTGATGTTGTGGCGGGAGATCCAGTTGCGGGTGAAATGGTTGAGCGGCAGCTTGACCAAGGCAGCACCGTCTGGGTGATGGATAAGGTGAAGGATCTCGTGGAAGAGACGGTCGACGTTCGCTTTTTTTAGGTACTGTACTTGCTGTACTGGTTAATGATGATCTTTTGGAAGCGTAGTTCGATCGTGGTCTTTTTGGCTGCTCGGAGGGTAACAATATTGTTGGTTGTAGGGGGTTTGAGGTATTGAGTCTGGCATGAGTCGAGGATTTTGTAGTGGGTGGGCGTGAGGGATGCGATGCCAGGGATTGTGTAGGTAATGATGCTACCGATGATACTGTCGGCTATGATGATGAGATCTTTGGGGGAACCACCGTGCTTCTTGTTGCAGAAAATCTTAAAGAAGTTGAGAAGGCGATTAAGGGTACGTTCGTAAAGTCAAACGAGTTAAACGCGTTAGTAACAAATCGTTCGAAAAGTAGAAGTCTCGCTCAGTGCGCATGCTCTGAGGTGATGACGTTTCGAACGAAACCAGTGCTGTGCGATTTCTATAATTTTAACATCGATGTCAAACATCGATGTTTGTTTAAGCATCGATGCTAAATTTCGATGTCGGATTTCACATCGATGTTTGANCCAAAAAAAATATACGTATTTTGGAAATGTTGAGTCGGATTAGTCTAGAATCGATTAATTTAATGGAAGAAAATCTTTCAAACAGCCGTAGTCCGTAAACTTGACACGTGTCGGATTGTGATTGGAAGAATTCGTAAGAAATCGGATTCATAGAGAATGGAACGTATCTCTATCTTATAGGGGGGTCGACTGTATATTCAAACATAAATTTGCAAATAAAGAATTCGAATTTGCTGAAATTTTCTAAATTTTGTGTTAAAACAACGTGTGCTAATAAATACAGAGTTCTGTCTGTCAACAAAAAAAGTTGTACTTTATAGTATGATAAAAATGGAAAAGAATTACATCTGAGTATAAATATCGTGATGCTTTTTTAATTGAAACTTTAAGGAAATTCAAAAACTTAAAAAATTATTGTAATTTTAAACCAGTTTTACTTAAATCTTAATTATTATCTATATCTATATCTATCTATATCTATATCTATATCTATATCTATATCTATCTATATATATATATAAATGGACATGTATGTCCCTATATCTCACGTTTTCGCCAAAACTACACATCGCACGTGAATGGTGTTTGTATGTGGTGGTAGCCCCAAGTCTCCATTCGTGCATAGGGGTGGTTGCGTCTCGATAGCTATAAGGGTGCGGGAGATATGAGGCTGAAAGTGGTTGAAAGTGGCTTTCTATTTCNAGGTGTCTAATTAAGTTTCCTTTTACTGAAAACTTCTTTTTACATTCTTCACAAGTGTAAGGCTTTTCTCCGGTGTGGGTGCGAAGATGTCTAATTAAGTCTATTCTTTGTGTAAACAGAAGTTTACACTCGTCACAAGTGTAAGGCTTTTCTCCAGTGTGGGTACGAAGATGTATAATTAAGTTTCCTTTTCGAGAAAACTTCTGTTTACACTCGTCACAACTATAAGGCTGTTCTCCATTGTGGGTGCGAATATGTTTAATTAAGTCTCCTCTTTGTGTAAACTTCTTTTTACATTCTTCACAAGTGTAAGGTTTTTCTCCAGTGTGAATGCGATGATGTTTAATTAAGTCTCCTCTTTGTGTAAACTTCTTTTTACATTCTTCACAAGTGTAAGGTTTTTCTCTAGTGTGAATGCGAAGATGTTTAATTAAGCCTCCTCTTTGTGTAAACTTCTTTTTACATTCTTCACAAGTGTAAGGCTTTTCTCCTGTATGTATTCTTTCATGGGTTTGCAAGTTTTGTTTAGTTGTGAAGTTCTTCTTACAGTGTTTACATGAAAATTTCTTTTGGTTCCTTTTATCTGCAATTAAAAAAATTGTGTTAAATAATATTTTATTTGTGCGTAATAAATTAATTTTCTTCAATAGAAGCAATAAATAATCAGTAATAATATTTAACTAAAATAAACATTTTTATATTGAAAAGCAGATGTCTGTATCAAACCAAAAAACTAATTTCACAATGACAAAGTTGGAGTGTAATTATATCATATTACTAATATTATTTTTAAACACAGATAATCAAGGCTGACATATTAAATAAACAATTTCTGTAAAACATTTTAAAAGTGTTTTTATATCTTCACACTTTTCGATTGATCCTTATTCCATGAAATAGATCTCTCTCCTGCTTCTTCAATTAGCCTATATTTTCCAATGAAAAGCATCGATGTAAGTAAAACAGTATCTAATACACAATTTTTTTCTTTAATCTTGGAAAATATTTTCTTCTGATCTTTGTGTTTCATCGAAAGAACAACTGAAAGTAATAACACACATGAAATAAATTCTATAAAATTAATTTAATTTGAGTTTTTTAACATTACAATGTTTTATTCATAATCCTATTAATTTGTATTGTTAAATGTATAATTGTATAATACTATGTTAAATTCGAATAAAACGAATATTGAATTTTTTATAAAATACTTCCTTCATAACACGTCTCCTATAAAAAGATTCACAACGTTCAAGCCTGTAAAATACAAATTCTTAAGAGTGAATCGTGCATTTCATTCTTGCAGGATTCAATTTCGTTCTTCTTCTTTAGTTTCCGTTTTCTGTATTTTCAAGATGAAAATTAACTAAATAGAAAGAATAAAACAATCATAAATATCACACAAATTCATATTCAAAGTAATTAAAATTTCCATTCTCTACGCTAAGTCTTTTAAAATATGTAAATTCCCTTCTTTAATTATTTCATACTAACAGTGTAAAATTTATTAAAATTTTAGTAAAATTACAATAAATTTTTAAGAAATCTTCTCTTGTATTCGAACCTCAACTATGATCATATTAATTAATTAAAAATGATTTTATTAAATTTTATGTAATACTTACCTTACCGGGCAACATTTGAGTGTGCCGCCACCTGTTATGATATTTAATAATTTAATACATTCTATATTATTAATTATTATAAAATAGCAAAAAGCTTATGGATGAGTCATATAAAAAAATTGTCAATGGGAATAACAAGTGAAATCATTAAGTTTGTGAATGAGGGTCGTGTGTCATATCTCCAGTAGGTCCACTACTGCAGATATGACACGACCTTCGTTTGTCTGTTCACCCCCTCGATCTTTAACCACCAAAATTGAATTGCGTCAATGCCGCAATACAAAAACATTTTTAAAAATCTCAAAATTTTGTACAGAAAGCAAACAAAAAAGTTAAGCCTGGACTCCTAAAAACATAAAGTAAGAAACAGAACTGGAACATATAGTTTTCGTTTCAGTTACGTTTTCGTTTTAACTTGACTCCACTTGAAAAGCGCCATCTGTTGATCAGTTCTGTAATTGTCGTAGAGTCAAACATGGACGACGCTACGGATTTTGCCATGCTTTCTCTGCATTTATTAACAATGAAATTGTTAATAAATTTGAATTATTTACATTTTTTGTCGTACAGACATCTGTATTTTCTAACTTCTTCGATGAAGAATTTCAAATCTATTTGTTTCCTCATCGTTTTTGCTACACTTTCCGCCATTACGACCAGTGCCGGCCCGAGGTAAGTTTTAGGATAGAGCGAGATCCTATCATTGCGCCCCCCCTTTGGTCGCCTCTAATTTATACCAGTGATGCATGCAAGGAAGTAACTTGGAAGATCTCGACAACATCTTAATTAAGAATCTGTTTAATTTGTCGATTGAAAACAGCCGTACTGGTTGGCACTGCACTCCTCACAGTACCAATAGGAACAGTTCATATAGAATAAAAAAAATATATGTAGGATTAAGGTACATTTATTTATCACAAATATTACTTTAATAATGAGATTGTGAGGCTCTGGACAGGTCCGAACCTCACTAAAAATTTGCGTTAAAATCATTTATTTTTAAAGGCAAAATTATTTTTTTTTAGAAAAAAAATAGAAGTTGGAAATAGTTTTTTTTCTGAAAACGACGCGAAATTTTAAACAATAGAACAATGGAAAATCGAAGATCGACTATCTCCGGTTGGAGATCGAATTAAACTTCGATTTTGACCTCTCCCGCGCCACCGAAAGGTTTCGAATTGTCATCAGGTGACAAGGAGAGACCAATCGGAAAGTATAATCGGAGGGAACGGATAAATCCCCGGACATTCAAGGACGCGGGGGCTTTTTCTCCCGAAAGTCCCAAGTGACGGATCTAATGTAGTGTGTGTGTCTCGAACCCATCTTCGTCTCCATCTCCCGACCTCGGATCGACATCTTTCCATCAATGGAAGTTGACCTCTTCGTCCGGAGACGTCGATGGAATTGGTCATTCACGAACCAAGGACACTCATTCCCAATGGGACAATCTTGGAAAGGAGAGAAAGACCCCGAGGCCGCAGCCGAAGTAGAACTTCCAAGATCACGGAAATTTTGTAAGCTTCTTTCGTGTTTAATAAACGGGTTGTGTTGTTGTAAACGAGTCATCAATCTCTGACTCAACTGATTCCACATGTCGTTGATTGTT